>NC_089763.1:46876968-46899468 GCF_040412425.1 Macrobrachium rosenbergii | reverse complement strand
ATTTAGTAAAGGAGTTATTTCTCAGAATGTTTGAGATGCTTTCTAGCAACTCACCTTTAGCTAGTTTACTAATGCTTATGCGTAAAATTTTTGTATTCTGAAATTCATTTCGATTATTTATTTCGGTCAGCAACTTACTGCATCTGCACTCTTCTCGTCATTTTGAGTAATGGCCCATTAATGATCCACTAATATAGTCACAATATCTCCTTCAGTTTCCCCGACACACACACACACACACACACACACACACAAAAAGTTCAGGACCCCTTCTGAGAATGAAATTCTTTTTTTCGAAAGTCTAAGGATATGCACGCCAACAGTACAAACATCAAAATAAAAGGGTTAATTTTTTTCACATAGTAACAGTAATGATAATAATGAAAATAATAATAATTATAATAATACCTTTCTACAGAGTCAATTGAAAGAGTAATAATAAATTAATCTTGCATATAGTAAAGTTTTCATATACATTTTCATTTAAGCTCAAATTTAGTCATCATTACGTAAAACTTTTTTTTACTGATTATAATATTAACCAGAATACCTTCTACACATCAGCCAAAACTGTTTTCTATGCTTCTCATAATTCTGTATCATAGTGTTATGTCTTGTAAAAAGTACAAAGAATAATGTTAACAGAAGGATGCTGATGAGAAGCGAATCCTTTTCATATGATGCGCAGGAATAAGACCTGTCCCGTGACCAATAGCAATATTCTGCAATCGCTTCGCCCACCAAGGGCTTTGGGCTCCTCAAATCGAAGCTTCTTTCATCCGTGTCCCATTGACCCAAGATTCTTTCCTCCTCGCAGTGCGGTCTTTGGCTGGCTTTCATCCTGCTTATTGCCTATGACCCTCCAAAGAAAGTTTCTTTCGCATTCTAAAACTTTTTTATTGCACTCTGCAAACCGGAAGATAGCTGACGCAGACTTGAAAAGCTGGAGAGGGGAAAGTATTCAAGCGAAAAATTAGATGTTTATTTTCTATATGATCGGTTCCGATATGTTTGTCTACATTACTTATTGGCTTTTGTTCGAGTGAATGTGGCGAATTTGGAATCATTATCTAAGTAGATGTGTTAGCAACAACAAAAATAAATAAGCCGTTGTAGTGAAAGAAACTGCTATGATAACGTGAGATAAATCGGGCTGTTTGAAAAGTTTTCTGTTCTTCGTTACCTCAAATAAAGGAAACAGATATTTCTAAAGAAACTTTGGAATAACTAGAGTGTATGTAGTTTCAGAAATGACAGTTTTGGACGCAGCAAATAATGGAATGTAGCACATCAGGAAAATGAGCGTGTTTAATCATCTCTTGGTTGAAGTGAAAAAAAAAATAAATAAAATGTACTTCCAGAATAAGAGGAGGGATTCAGAATGCTGACATAATCATAATTAAGACAAAGAATTTTTATGGGAAGAAAAGTGAAAATAAAATGAAACAAAAGAAGTGGAATGAAATGGTGGTGCAGCTCAAAGGTAATAAGTGTACGACGTAAATGTTGGTGATAAAAGACAGACGAACTGAATGCGCAAGAGCTAAAGAGCTTAATGTATAGCTAAGAATGTTTCTGGGAGAGATTGTTGAGGATTTAGAAAGCTTTTCCCAAGAAAGATGAAGAGGGGAAAGGTATCTGTGGCCTAGGAAAAAACAGAAAGGTAAATCAATATTACCTTTGGATAAGCATAACAGCACTATCTGTTATTTAATATGCGAGAGAATAAAAGTTCGTTTATTCATTTATTCTCCATTCATATTTCCAGAACTACTTTTTGTACATTTTATTAAGAATTCTCATTTAAGAAATCTTATACGAACTTTGTAATGAAAAGTCGTCCAAGTTTGATAATGTACTTTTGTAGCATATAAAAAAAGGATCTCCACATATGATAATGGCCATATTTACAAGTGAGTTTTTAACACATGGATATTTCATCTTTTCATTGATATATTTTATTTTGCCGTTCATGAATGCATGGTGGAAAAAAATCAATGTGAAATTATTTTAAATGAGTAAAATTAACCCGTCATTCCGTAATTAGCCCCATGAAAAGCAGGGTACTGAGTTTTTTCAAATGCCTGATGTCTTTTAAATACCTAGTTATTTACAAAGAAAATTTTATGGCTGTGAGGCCTTTTTATTGTCATTTATGAAGAGAAGGATAAACTACAGTCTGAACAGCCCACCCAATCGAGTAATCAGCTTTGTCAGGTGACCTGTATGTTACTCTCATCAATTTGCTCTGGTGTTTAGGGACGTTCATTATGAAAACATTATTATTATAATGATGATGAAACCTATTCACATGGAACAAGCACACAGGGGCCACGGACTTGAAATTCAAGCTTCCAAAGAATGTTGGTTTTAACCTCCCACCGCAGACCCCACACTGCAGCAGTAATTGATCGTGATACAGAGCCAGTGATTTTTCATCGCCCTGGTTGAGACGCGAACCCTCGACATCTGAGTGGCATGCCACGACAGCTAAGCATTAAAATATGAATTCCAACCTTCTGCTAATCCAATGGGAGAAAATAAAGGCGCCTTTTGCAAAGAAAATTGATATTGTTTAGTAGTACACACACAATGCCGCTACATGTTTTGATATGTAGTCGAAAACATTGTGTTTATGGTTGCAGAGATGGAGTGACTCGCGTTTAAATTTATTGACGATTTTATGTCCTTAGAAAACAGATTTGTTAACAATTAGATCAGAAAGGAAAGCATGTTCATGTTGCTTTGGAATCATTCTTTTATCTAAAAGTTTCCTTTTCCGCTTTTAACTCAGCTGTCAAGATTAATCGACATTAAATATACGTTATTTTGACCGTGTAATAAATAGTACATGCATAAAATTAACTAAAAAAAAAACTACGAAAACATAAAAAAACGTCGCGAGAGCTAGTGTAATTCGAAAAGTTTCCAAGAAGCAAAGAAAACAATACGGCGCGAGATGATCTGGTCTCTTTAAAATGCAGACACTCTCGCCATCACAGGATTCCAAGAAGCGGAAAGAGAGAGAAGGAGAACCAGGCAGGACGTGGCTGTCAGCATCTGACATTCTCTAGGCACTGACACTTCCTTAACAATAGCCAGGATTAGCGTCTCTCTTACGCAATTCTAGAGGAAGAGAAGTAAAGCTTTTATTGTGGCTTGTTCTTTTTTCGTACTAGTGTTTATTTTTGTTTTTAGTCATTTTTCCTTCATGAACGTTTTTCTTAGGTAACTTTTCACATGTGGTGAAGTTTGTTTATAATTGAAATCAAGATCCACGGAGTGTCGTTACTCGGCATGAGAACACTTGTAGATTATTGGTGAAAAGTACAGTGAGAATATAGATATATTTTAATGTTCAAATATTAGCTTAGGTTATCCAACGTTTACCGTCACTGGGATGACAACAGAACAAATGTTAAAGAAGAGAATTGCTTTATTCTCTTGTGTATATCATGAAAAAAGCACTGCATTCGAAAATAATATTCGATACTTCGTAATGCACATGCATTTATTCTATGATCTCATCTCCATGTATATAAATGGAAAACTAATCCGTTGGATGGTGAATAAATTTTATATTTTCCGGCTCAAAGCCCGATGAAAATAAACAATTTATTTTTATTTCTCATTGCATTTCAGTCAGTGATTATCAGTAAAAGAAATAAATTTTCCAGTTCTCTTTGCCTTAGTGACCCTATAACTTTAATGTAAGCACTATTTAAAGTACTGTGTAGCCTTCTGGGAGTTATGCAAGTAAATATTTACGAAAAGTAAATCTCCTTTACAATTAGATAAATATGAAATATGACTGTTTCAAAACACAAAATCTTTTATATTCAAGTGACGCAATCATGACAGTAAAGCTACTGCCCTGAATAATGTGTTTTAGCCTTTGCTCCAGTTAGTGCCCTAAAATTTCTAGTTGCAACGACATTGTTATGTGAGGATAGTTCCTTTCCTGGAAGTACAAAGGTTAAGAATACTAAAATAAACTCCTCCAAGTAGGAAAATCTTTGCTTCAAATCTATAGGAATCCAGACGGAAATAGAATCAGAGCATTTATTAGAGAGAGAGAGAGAGAGAGAGAGATGAAAGCAGAAGTAGAAAAAACGCGTTAGAAGTAAAAGAAGATTATCATTAAATAACCAGAGACAACAAAGAGGCATAAAAATTACAGATAAGTAGACATTTGAATACGATTGATAGTCTTAAAACTTGAACAAGAGAAAGAAGGTATAGATTTCCCGCATTTTTGTTTTAAAATATACGTAATGGTATTTTTAAGAGTATTTGAAGAGATATGACGGTTGTTTCCAAAAGGACAAATATTTACAAGAAGATTAGAAATGTGGCGTAAATTCGTTTTTTTACTATATTTCAAAACCCAGTCTCTCAAGATAACTGCCAAATACCTCAGAATAAATTATGTCCAGGCCTTGAACATCTTCAGGTATCAAGGCATTAGAGTTTCTTTGTTTTCTAAACCTTACTGATTTGCTGGAGAAAAATAACGTAACCTGCCAGAATTTCATATTTTGTGGTAAGAATATGTCTTCAAGCGTTCCCTATACTTGCAGCCTTTCAAGATTTAACATTTTAAGAAACGGGTCTAAATGCAATCAGTTTATAAGCAAATACTAGAGTAAATGGCTATTGCTATTTTGTGGCTGGCAGTAAGAACATCTCTATGCCTCCTTTTACACGAAAGAGCAAACGAAAACTGAAACATTAAAATCACTCATAACAGTTTTTATAAAGGCATTTGCAACATAAGTGTGTGTGTGTGTGCGTGTGTATGCGCGTATGTATCGGCAAACACTTTGCCGTTCGTTATGTTCAATAGCCTTGGTGGTTTATTTTAAGGAGAGAAAATTTTTCTTTTGCGCGTTGAAATCATATTTTACCTCAAAGCTGATCAAAATCCTTTCTCCCGTCCTCATTCATATTCAAGGAACCATATATATATGGAAATAACTTCTAGGTCAAATTTACATAATAAGTTGTTGTTGGTGCCAGAGGAACTCCGAGGCATACTTCTTACCCACTGAGGGCCATGGGCAACCTGATAGTAGCAGAGATAGCAGGAATATTGTACTCCTTTTTTTTTTTTTTTTTTTTTTTTTTTTTTAGCAGACATTGTTTCTTTGCTTTTCACTTCATGCTCAAGTATTTGTGTATTTCAGTCTTTTGTTTTTTTTCGTCCATACAGCTCTGTATTTGTCTGCATAGATGACAGTTTCTGACTCATTTCAAAGGAAGTTGTTTATTGACAGCAGGTAACTTCGAGTAGAGTAAGAATAAGATATGAATGAGAGCAAAACAAGCTTTCTTAGCTGGGTGATTAGGTTGCACATTAAATCTGTGGTCAGGGAAGTTCGAGTATACTCCACGAACTTCAAAATGGTAAAGTTCCTGCTTCATTGCAAGTGACAATATGCTTATGTATCGGGGAAAAGTTTTTGATATATATATATATATATATATATATATATATATATATATATATATATATATATATATATATATATATATATATGTGTGTGTGTGTGTGTGTGTGTGTATATATATATATATATATATATATATATATATATATATATATATATATATATATATATATATATATATATATATATATATATATATATATATATAATGTATGTATATTTACATAAACATGTTTATAATCTCTCCTACACGTGATTTTATATATCAGACGCCACAACCAAGAGATAAAACACGTTTGTAGATCCTGGCCGGTGTCGACTTTATTGCTAAGCCATCTTCAGAGGACTGATACAAAGTGGTAGATATTCGTAATATAAATGTTAGCAGGGCAGCACATGCGAACATACCAACGGTTGGAAAACAAGAGTTCACAGCTGATTGATGTTTGTATGCTGGCGCGCGTGTGTCAGAAGTAGCGTTCTCGCATCGTCTTGGTAATGCATGTGGCTCAATTCCTGTCAGCCGAGCATCAGTCGATCCATCCGTGAGGCGGTTCCAGCGTCAGCTGGGCTGAAGAAAAGGGCAAAGGGAAAGCAACTTCCTCCGTAGGGACTTCTGTCTAGATCCGGGAAGCTTACCCGTCTGGCGCCAACCCAAATAAAAGGAAAAGAATCTGGTAAAAAAAAAAAAAATGTCCCTTCTTATGGCAAGTGTCAGGACTTGCAGTACATCTCAGTAGAGATGAGAGCTTAAGGAAGTAGAAGATTATTTTGTAACACTTGTAGAGTTTCCCTAAAAGAATATGAGAGAACACAAATACCTTCTGCAGATGATCCACGAAGATTGCGACGGCAACACTACCAGCTCTCCCTGCAGTCCAGTAGTAATGATAATAATAAAACCAGCAACTGGGACAACACTGTTATTGTTACTATTACAACCACTAATCGTATTAAAATATTGATAGTATTACTAGTAAAGAGATCCGTGTTAAACGTGTTTACAATAAATTGTAAAGTTTGCGTAATCAGTGTCTCTACCACTAAATCCCATAAGATTAAAATAAAATCCTCAGTGTCATCGCATTAGAGCAATCAGTGCTGCAGAGGCAAGACTTAATCTTGGTTAATTGCTTAGTAATTCTCTCTCTCTCTCTCTCTCTCTCTCTCTCTCTCTCTCTCTCTCTCTCTCTCTCTCTCTCTCACACTCTCCTACACACACACACACACACACACACACATATGTATATACACGCATGTGTATGTATATATATATATATATATATATATATATATATATATATATATATATATATATATAGATAGATAGGTAGATGGATAGATAGATAGATATAAATCTCTCTCTCTCTCTCTCTCTCTCTCTCTCTCTCTCTCTCTCTCTCTCTCTCTCTCTCTCTCTCTCTCTCTCTATATATATATATATATATATATATATATATATATATATATGTGTGTGTGTGTGTGTATACACATATATATAAATGTATACATGTATGTATATATATATATATATATATATATATATATATATATAATCATATTTGTATTTGCACATATGTACAAATAGCTATCTATCTATAAATTTATATATATATATATATATATATAGAGAGAGAGAGAGAGAGAGAGAGAGAGAGAGAGAGAGAGAGAGAGAGAGAGAGAATATCCTAAAAAGAAATTAATCAATTTACATCAACGCTATTTTTTCCGCTCAGGAAACGATTCCGAATCACTTCAACATCAAAAGTGATTAATTACACAAGCCATATCAGCAGCAACTCTTTTGAGTAACTATGATTGGCTTGCTTATTTGTCCATTAAATACTTTAACAACATTTATATAACGATATATTACCAAAGCAACTCTCGTTAAAATTTCCAGTGGTGGAAATCGCCATTCATCAGTTTAATTGAAAAGAACTATTTTAATGATAACAAAAAAAGCTCTTCAAAACATACTAACGTTGTCGAAACATGACGGGTCCTTTCAAGAACCCTGAAGAACCTCATTACCGATGGAGGTGATCTTGAGGATTGTGAAACTCGCCGCATTCGACACCTTATTGATCTGCCTTCGGTGAAGTTCAAAGCAATGATAATAAGGAGGTTCTCTTGTCCTTAGCCTTAGTTCTTATCATGGGATACGATGCGTGTAATAAAGCAAAATTATTATTATTATTATTATTATTATTATTATTATTATTATTATTATTATTATTATTCGAAGAGAACAGACCCTCTCTTAAACAGATCTTATTAAAAAGGATGGCTGTATTATGCGAGTTTATCTTACACAGTATCATTTCTATTTTCCTTATAATTCGCTTTTCAGGCTCAGCGATGTTGGTCAGCAACTGGCCAATATTCATATTGGAAAAAAGATAGTGTGTGGAATGCGGTAAGTCTTTTGTTGAAATATATTCAATCAGAAATCCGTTGTCTGGATTCAGGCTCTACTTCAGGTTGTGGTACCGTCGACATGTTTCGACCAACTCGTTGGTCATCCTCTGGACGTGGTTGAGCAAGATCTGGAGAAACAAGGCGCTTGGGTCGGTATTTATAGGGCGTGGGACCGTCTTGATTATTATTATTATTATTATTATTATTATTATTATTATTATTATTATTATTATTATTATTGGTAAAGAAATCCAAAATGCTTAAGTGTAAATATATATTAGAAATATATATTTACACTTATACCATTTTGGATTTCGTCACCATTCTAGTGACTCATGCTGTTATTATTATTATTATTATTATTATTATTATTATTATTATTATTATTATTATTATTATTATTATTATTGGTAAAGAAATCCAAAACGCTTAAGTTTAAATTTTGTATTAGAAATATATATTTACACTTATACCTCTTTGGATTTCTTCACCATTCTAGTGACTCATGCTGTTATTATTATTATTATTATTATTATTATTATTATTATTATTATCATCACAGGAATATTTGCATCTCATAGCAGGTTCAGGTACACATTCATTTGCTTTCCTTGATGAAATACATCACTTTATTCACAGCGTCATCGTAGTGGAGGGCTTCATCTATGCAGATTACCAAAGAGAAAATAATGCCATGAAGATTTATGACTTTCATTAAGGCAGACATATTCATTTCGGACTTAAGGTAACTCATTTGGGAAATTAATGAGGTTCCGCTTTTCATGGGGGGCCTTTGTCTGACTGGCTTGTCTTACTTTACATTCCAACCTGATTTTACAGCCCTGGCGTGTACGGTAGCCTTTATGAGCTGGTTTTGTGAAAAAGTTAATGAAATCTACGAATTCCAGAAAGTAAAATATGTTGTGTAAGCAATGAATGAAGCAGGAAAAAACTCGAAAAATTAGTATTTTTGTTATGTCTATGTACGTGTATACACATATGTATATATATTTATATCTATATACGAGTATATGTATATATTTATATATACTTACGTGTGTGAGTGATAGTTAGGAGTTCTTACCTTGGCAATTACACATCTGACTGGGGAACCAACACACACGTAAAAAGTAAGATTATCTAACAATGCAATTAAGGGAAGGACTCTGGAGAGAAATTCTGGGTCTAAATTAATTAAATATATTTACAGTGCTCAGAAGATCAGTTACAAGGAGCCGTATACGCTGGGCTCTTGGCATCTTTCAAGTGAATTAATACATGTGTTAAAATTGAGTGCCAACACAATAAAGAATTAAGGCTGATATATACATGTGATTGCTTGATGGATGGATGTAGGGCATTGTGGAGGCAGATTATTTCACAGCGCGATACACACAACCTTTCTGCAGTGCAGAGAAAGGAAAACGACCACTGGATGAGCGAAAGCACATTTTAATCTTTACAACGGGAGTGCTGAAGGCTGAGGGAGATGACGTCAAAATATAATCAAGTAATTTACTCTTTAACACACTGACTATGGGTTACCGACAATTTCTTAGGGTCTTGAGAAAATGCAAGTGAAAATTTGAAGTGGTATGAGATAAGTGAAAAAGTTAAGTTGACCGAACGCCCCCCCTCCACACAGTACCTTGTTCCTGGAGCGAAGATCCGTGGATGTAGGGTCAATAGGATACTCGATTGAGTGGGACTTCTACGATTGGCACAAAGGCGTTACTTGGATGGGTAGGCTATCGGTCAAGGCAATTTCGAGCGTTGCGCTCAGGGACAGAGTAGCACTGTATTTTGTACTGGGTCAGTCGCCGGTCTGCTACTTGTTGACCCTGACCCAGCCTTATATGACCTCTCTTTCTGCAGGTGTTTGCCGCCCCGGGCGTACAGGTGCAAACGATACTTCGTGCGCGAATTCCGTTAAACACGCCCTCGGGCGTTTCATGTGTCAAGTCCTGGATAACGGTCTTGCCTGGAAGAGAGAGTTTTCAGCCAGAAAAGTCGTAAAAGAGGGTGAAGCACAAAAGCAGGCGATTAGGAGAGGTTCAGCGAGGGACAGTACAAACACCCTGACAAATTAATTGTCAAGTTTTAATTAAAAAGGAGCGGCTTAAGGCTCGTCTCCTTTGCTGTGTGTTGGGGAGGGGGGCCTTGGCCTTCTTCTAGATGTGTTTTTGCAAAGGGAGCATGAGGGCTGTGGTGATATATATATATATATATATATATATATATATATATATATATATATATATATATATGTGTGTGTGTGTGTGTGTGTGTATATTGTATTGTATATATATATATATATATATATATATATATATATATATATATATATATATATATATATATAATGTGTGTGTGTGTGTGTGTATACAACATATAACATTTCAATAGGCGAAGTAAATGAGAAATATATAAAACATTGATTGATACAAAATTAATTTTTGACACAGAACAAAATACTGAAAATACATCAGAAAGAACTATGCAGAGAACCTTGATGAGTAGTATTTAGAAGTGAACGCTGAAAACCGATGGCGTCAAGAGGTTCATACGAATTGCTACTGGAGGATTGAATGAGTAAATGGGAGATTTTTAAATTGGAGACATTGTGGCCCGGAAGACTGAGGGAATAGTCATTAGTGGCTAAAATGGTAAAGTAAACACGAACGGGTACATTTTCAGAGGGTACGGACTACAAACAAGATGTAGTGGTTATAACATTACATGATGGGTTCCGGCGCTTGGTCTTCAAGACCCAAATTTCATAATCACTCAATTAAGAGAAGGCGACGGAGTGGAAATACTTTCCAAAAAGAGGTAAGATGAGATAAAAAAAAAAAAAAAGTTAAGAAGAGGGTAGAATGAAAGGGTAATTGACTTGTAGAACCACCTCAATATAATTATCACTTGAATGAATAATAAAGTGTGAAATCAGTATACCGGCAATATGTAGAGAGAGAAACATACAAACAGTCTAAGCTCTTGGAATAAGCCAGAAAGCCAAAATTCCTAGATATCCAAAATTATCACAGGAGATATCAGAACCACTGCCCAGTTTTGCCTAATAACAAACTGCTTAAGGACTGAGCTCCTCAAACGCGCACCTTTGTGTATAAGTCTTGAAAAAATGTTCAGGAAAGGTTGTATTCGAAAAGATTCAAGCGTACACTTCAAAGAAATGGACAAAATTAAAGACTGACAATGGAGACTAAGACTGGAAATTCGCCATTTATTCAGTAGCGAGAAACATAAGGAATTTTAGATTTCAAGTTTTTCGTTTTTCTTAAGGCGCAAGGTGAATCAGGGCCTCTTTTACTCAGTGCCAGCTGAATCCACATGCGATGAACTAGATTACATTATTCTAAACTTCAACCATGCGAGGTTTTGATTCATAAAACGATTTAGCACTTTCCAAACTACTTCCAGTTTACTCTCTCTCCCTGGACATTTCTTTCTGGGAGTTCGTCTGAAATGTTTACACCACATTTTCTCTTTCGATTGTTTTGTTGTTGCTTTCTCAATTTTGCACTGCCAACAGCACAAAATGCTTTCATGTGCAAAGAGGCTAGGTGGAATTACACTAAGATAAAGGTGATTAAAATATATGCAGAATGAATCCAGTGAATGAAAACCAAACCTATATTTGTGAATAAATAATATTAATTAATTATCCACAGATGTAGTGTTCGTCTTCATATACAAACGCGCACGCGCGCACACGTGCATTTATATATATATATATATATATATATATATATATATATATATATATATATATATATATATATATATATATATATATATGTGTGTGTGTGTGTGTGTGTGTGTGTGTGTGTGTGTGTATATATATATGCGTGTGTGTGTGTCTGGAGACTGTCTTCATCGAAGCTACTTCCACCGGGAATGTTAGTCTCCACCCTGGATGATCCCTTGATCCTTTGTCCCTGTCTTTTTGTTTAAAGAACATGCTGCCCAGATTAACAAACTGTAACCCCGCCCCAACCTTCTGTTTTTGTATATAAACCTCTGTCAACTTCTTTTTGTATATCCAGTTACGGGCTGCTCCAGGAGCAAGAGCCCGTGCCAGCACAAGGCTGGCTTAATCTTAAACAACAAACATCTTTATGTATTCAGTGTGAACTTGAAAATGTAGAATAAACTACGAAAGTACTTGTTCAAAGTCCCGGTTTCCACTCACCTTCCGACGTGGACTTAGTGATATTCTCAAGCACGCGTTCCTTCTTGCTGTATTGATTCTATATATATATATATATATATATATATATATATATATATATATATATATATATATATATATATATATATATATAATATATAATATAATATATATATATATGTGTGTGTATATATGTTATATATATATATATATATATATATATATATATATATATATATATATATATATATATATATATATATAATATATAATATAATATATATATATATGTGTGTGTATATATGTATATATGTATATATATATATATATATATATATATATATATATATATATATATATATATATATATATATATATAACATAAATGCTGTGGCCGTCCTCCGTCCTGTTCTTCGCCTAAGTAAAAAGAAACCGAGAAAAGCAGGAGGAAGAGGAATGGGAAATGATAATGAGGAGGAAGCCGGGAAAGAAAAGGCGTTTATGTAAGCCAAGTGACCAAAGTACTGAAGGGCATAACTTGACTTTACCTCCCAGCAAAGGACACGGCTTCTCCCAAAAGGCAGTGTCTTTGTTGACATCGTACCAAGTGTGCAAAAATACATGCGAGTTTTGTTTGCAAATTTTAATTATCCCTTTGAAAACATTCTTTTGAGTCCAGCTTCCCTTTTTTTAAAGTTCTGAAAAGTTCTCTCGCCAAAGGGGATTTTCTTTATGTATCACAATAACCCCTTGGTGCGGTTAAAAGCCTCCCAGGAAGCAAGGGTAAGAATTAAGAAAAATTCATGGAAATTACCATGACCAAAAACAAAAACAAAAACAACAAAAAAACAGAAAATAAAATTTTTACATTCATGAGGGATTACTTCCTTTGTGGCATTTAGAATTTCAGATGACTTCAGCGTTAACAGAAAACTGTTTTTCTGCATTGTAATTTTTATTTTTAGTAATGAAAAATGAGGCTTACTGAAATAAACTTAGAACAACTTTGTGAATTTTATTAAAGCATTATTACAGTTGCAGGAAGACGCTGTCTTTACTTATGGATTCGAGGTCATCATTTTGTCCCTCACTGTATCAATACACTACTTTAATAAATACCTCGGATCGTTAGTGTGATGGCTGAGAGAGAGAGGAGAGAGGGGGCCGGCAATTGTAAGTTTGTGCTTCGCTAACGTCAGGGTACCTGACAGATGAGAGGATTATTTTCCATCCCCGCGAAACCTGTAAAAAGTTTTAATATTTTTTTTGTTTTGCTTCGTGCGTGTTTGGAAGTTGTAAAAGTGGGGAAACATTTTGGCGATTTGGACGCGCAGTTCCTTTTTTTGGGTTTCCATTATTTTTAGAATTTAGAATTTATGAAATCGTGCTGTTTATTTCGATTTAAGATTAAATCTTGTTAAGCTCAAATGAGTGGTTGGATGTAGGAAAGGCCGATGAACGTATGAAGTCAGGTTTATTTTTACATCTCTCTTCTAGAGAAACACTAAAGTATATAAGAAATGAGAGGAAATTCTTACTAATATCCGATGCACTCATTTGTTAAATGCAAGCCAACTTACAGCATAAAAAAAAAAATTCCCGTGAACAGTAAAAAGTTCGCATCACTGGGAAACTTGGGAATTAATGGTAGTGTTGACAGATTGATATTAAAACATCTTGAAATAAGTCAGAAATTATTAACTGATTACTTTTTGTTACTGTTTAGGGAAGAGTCTGCCATTTGTTCATACACAAGCTGGTGTTCAGTTAGGTCTTCCGTGTTTCTCTTATCTAGTGCTAAATTGTCAGTTTTATTGGTATCGTCAGTGGTTGGTAGTAGCTGAGTTTGGGCACTGAGCCAGGGGTACAAGCACCTGCTAGAAAATTCTGGCCTTGTTCAGGATGAGCACCAGAAATCACTGCAGCAGGAAGATGGATAGAGTCAAGGCGCTTAGGGCTTTATTCCTTCGCTTCAACTCTCGATGCTTGGGGGAATGACATGGTTAAAAACCAATAAACAGCGGTAGGGTCAATGACCGTAGTCGGCTATCCACAAAAACGCAAGAGAGGCGCCAGGATATGTCGACTTTGGTGTTTGTGGCAACACGAAGAAGTGTTTGATAATATGCAAAATAATCCTTGCCCTCCCGGACACAAAAACTAGTGCCATCATCCAATGCTCTGGCAACGCAACCCTAAGGAGAGGGTCACAGCAGCGTTAATAGTAGGTTGGTTCTAGCAGTGTTTCGTCCCTGAAGTGAAAAATTACTTTTAGAACGATAGTTTCATTAATTATAGAACGTACCTGGACATCTGCAGTCGGTCATCATTAAAGTGAAAATGTTCCGTTGGTATTTCTGCAATTTTGCCCAAGGTACCATTAGGTATCGTAGGGCCTCTTACGCTTGACAGCTCAATACTTGTCGTAAGCAGCTATTGGAACTCGATAAAACCATTATTTTTTTTCTTTTATTACAAGTAATTACTCTTTGAAGAGTTCTGTGCACTGTTTAGTAATGATCTAATTTACCATTACTCTTTTTATCTTAGGCAACGTGTCTTTTCTGTTATTATGGCAACATTCTCAGACGCTTTCATTTAACTGTCCTCTATTTGTTATAGTGTGAAGATAATTCTCGCTTCATGTCTGGAAGAAAGATTCACAGAAAACTTGCGTAATTAAACCAGGGACTGACGAAATACGAAAACCCCAACTCGGTCGAAATGAAATTGCCTTGATGAAATATATAACCTTGTTAAAGTCAGAAAATCACCCAACCATAAAACTAATTCGGCCCTCCTCCCTTGCTTAACAAAAAACGTGTTTTTGTTTCGGATTTTCTATTACGTTTCCGATGAGAGAGAGAGAGAGAGAGATCTGAGCTTGGGTAGCGCGCTAAGATTTGTAAACTTTTTACTGTAGACTGTAAATGTTTTTGCATTTTATTCCACGCATGATTTTTGGTGGTTTCTAGTAAATTATTTCTTATTAATCACTCTTGTACACATCTCATTATTTGCCTTGTTTAGTATGATCTAACAGCTTTCTTGAAAATTGCTATAGTCAATATTTATTGTTTTGAATTTTCTATCAAGCGTGCCATTGCTCATAGTAAACAATAATTTCAAAGTACAAAATGTTCAGTGAATTATTCATCCTGTTCAATCAAAAAGGCTAGTTAGATTGCCTACTGAGTACAATCGGGAATAGACGAGGATAGTTTTTCCAGGTTTTTCTGAGCACATTCATCAGAAAATTAAATTTTGTTGATTCAAGTGTATTTTCAATGTCTTTCCGGAGAGAGAGAGAGAGAGAGAGAGAGAGAGAGAGAGAGAGAGAGAGAGAGAGAGAGAGAGAGAGAGAGAGAGAGAGAGAGAGAGAGAGAGAGAGAGAGAGAGAGAGGACTCATATCCAGTGAAGCTAATTAACAGTAAGATTAAATCAATAAGAATAACACCTTAGTGTTTAACGGAGAAGACTGAGGATTCTCAACCAACTGACCCAAGTTTCAGAATCGAAGAAGCGTCTCATCAGTTTTCCATAAAAGCCAACCTGGACAACAAATATAAACAGACCTTCTATAATGGAAGGCATAAATCATGGAGATGACATATCTTCATAAAATACTGCCTCAAAGGCTACCTGAGACGAAATATAATGGGCTGGGGGTATTTTCTGGGAAAACAATTTGAGATTAAAAGATGTTCATGATCGGGATATGGTATATGTTTACAGTGACTTTGTTTGTAGCTATGTTGAAAGGTTTTGTTCGGGTGCAATTGCTTGTTTCAGGTGAATTTTAGAGTGATTTTGCTCAGAAATCCAAAGTGCAAAATCTACGAATTTCCAATAAACAAAAATCTATATCAAATTCGTTCAAAACGAGTGGAAATGCAAAAAAAAAAAAAAAAAAAAAAAAAAAAAAAAGAGAGAATATTTCATCAATGATATATCAAAACATAGCCTTAGCTAGGGCGCTGTATTACATTATTATTCTTCCTGCCTTCACCATTTTGTATGTAGTTCCCCTTACCCTTTCGCAGCGTTTATGACTTATTCTCCTTATCAGAAGCTGTAGTAAGGATAAACTCCTCCATCTTAACAAATATGGTCGAGCACATTGTTCTCCAAACTTCGTGGATATCAAGTGATTCATAAATTCTTCCTCTTTTATTCATGTTGCTTTTGTTGTTGCTCTCAAGTCTGAACTTGGAGCGTTAAAAGTGGTACGTGGCAGTTTTCCCCCTCTCCGTGTTGCACGTTATTGCAACATGAATTAAATATTTTGTAATCTAGGATGAGACTATTAGGACACAGGGGCGCTTACACGAGGCAGCAGACTGCAAATGCGCTTGAAAATATGCGGACACAAAAACGTGACCTAGTAACTGTGTATGCTTGCATGTGCATTGCGATGTTGCGCAAGCACTCCATTTAATGATCATAATCATTCGTCCCTGAATGTAAAGTTATTCTAAGCGCTTTCAAGTTGTAGCTTTATGTCGATTATTATGACACTCCATTGCAGTATGTTCTTGTCCCAATTTATGACATTCTTTAATCAAGCGTCTCTTACAAGTTTGTATGTGCTTTAAAAAAAAATAATAATTTTTAGATATTTCTTTTAACATCTTGTTTTCCTTGCAATACCCAGTTAGCTAAAATTGCTTCATTACTTTATTTTCATTTTCTGCATAACTCATTCGTCTTCAGAAAGCGAAACTTAGTGAATAATAGTCCCAAAAATGTTACCTTGTTCTTGCCTTATATTAACAAGGAAAAAATAAGGTAACAAACCTCTAAACAGGAAAACGAAAAACCCCACCCGTAATGATTTCTATACCTAAGAAAGATTCGGCCACTCAGATAATCGAGTAAGTCAGTAAGTATATGAAAGAATAAGACAGTTTCTCTGTGCTCTTTGCTAACGATGTAATAAATCTTATAATCACATTTGTTCAACAGAAATATTTGGAAAATCAATAACCAACGAATTTTTCATTCAATTTTACACATTAGCATTTCGTATTTTGTTTGTGCGAGATTCAAATTTACTTTAAATTCACTTTTTTTTAATAAATAACGACATAAGATATTTATCATCCATATTCATTTCTCTCTCTCTCTCTCTCTCTCTCTCTCTCTCTCTCTCTCTCTCTCTCTCTCTCTCTCTCTCTCTCTCTCTCTCTCTCTCGTCTTTATTTTTCTCTAAGAATACACATGAAATCTTTGGCGTGTAAAATACGTAGTTTTATAAACTTGTTTTAACTGTCAATAAATGATGCAAGGCAAGTGAGTAACATAAGATCTTGAGCCATGAGGAGATTATTTGTTTATAACTTTAGATTTTCCTGCTTCCGAATGCGATTTCTCCCTTCTATATATTGCGAATAAGCAGGCATATATATACCCTTCTGTACACAATGGTTTGCATAACAATGAAGCCCCGAAACGAATGACGCAATACAATATCAGAATCTGTAAAGATTAAAATCCTTTTTTCAAAAATGTTCCCTAAGAATTGAGTAGTTGATAAAATAAAAAACCGATTTCTATATCAACAAGTAA
Organism: Macrobrachium rosenbergii; assembly: GCF_040412425.1. Taxonomy (NCBI): domain Eukaryota; kingdom Metazoa; phylum Arthropoda; class Malacostraca; order Decapoda; family Palaemonidae; genus Macrobrachium; species Macrobrachium rosenbergii. The sequence goes on along the minus strand of NC_089763.1, from coordinate 46,881,836 downwards.
ATCCTGGTTGCAACTAAAGGTAGGTCATTTTCAGTTCATAATTGCTAACCGGGAAAAAAGAAAAGATATATATATATATATATATATATATATATATATATATATATATATATATATATATATATATATATATATATATATATATATATATCAGATTCCACTACATAGAGGCGTCCTTTCATCTCAGTATGAATAATATTAGAGAGAAAATCTGTGTATTTTTATATGACAGATGCAATTTCCAAATATTCTGCAATATTGGAACATCAAGTCTCCGAAAAAAAGTACTCTCTTTCTCTGTTAAGTCATATTTTGTTCCACAATAATACCATCGGAGGGGACATTGCAATATCTCTGTTCAGACATGACATAGTATCAAAGTGCTTTTAATGAAACATCTATATTATAGGCATTACACGGTACAATTTTCCATGCAATGATGTCATTGGATCAAATTATAAATCATAAAAACACAGACAATGAAGATTAAACAAGAATTCATAGAAGATAGTTATGTAAGAAAAAAAGAAAATAGTAGGGACACAAACAAGACTGGAAAAAATGGAAATAAGTATTTTTTTCTGAATGGAAAAGAATTTGGCAATAAGCCTTATTTCTTTCATCTTGAGTTGAGTAGACACGACGCCTCTCCCCGATCCGATGCTGTGAAAGAAAGATTCCAGTGTCCGAGTACGTGAGACGCATTCAGTCATGCCAGATTCACGTCCGATTTTTATTATCATGTTTTTCTTTTCTCTCTCTCTCTCTCTCTCTCTCTCTCTCTCTCTCTCTCTCTCTCTCTCTCTCTCTCTCTCTTCTGGGAATCCAGTAATGGAGGGAGTTCTTAAATTTTAAAGGGAACATTATTTTTCAAGTCGTATCGCTGTCTTGAGTTTCTCGGAATGACGTCATATGGCGTGAATATTGTTACGGCCTTTTTCCATTTGCAGTTTTCTGTCCGCTTATAGGAATTATGAGCGCAGGGATGCATGGAAAGGAAACATCCGTTTAGTAGTCATACGTCACTCGAAATTTTATAAAAAAAAAAAAATAATCTGGTTATACATTTATTTATATATATATAGTATATATATTTATATATATGTATATGAAATATATATATATATATATATATATATATATATATATATATATATATATATATATATATATATATATATATATATATATATATATATATATATAATATATATATATATATATATATATATAAATAGCATACATTTTATGTGACTAGAAATTTTATGGTCATATATATGATTTTTATATATATCTATGTATATATATATATATATATATATATATATATATATATATATATATATATATATATATATATATATATATATATTAAAACACTTGCTCCAGAGAAAGAATTTCGAGCTCTTAGGAAGTCTTTGAGATGAGGTTGCCAGCCCCATACCCTTTTCTTGAACTTAGCTGACGTTGGTACCCGTTCACACCAAAGTCGGCAAATGGGCCACGTGTTTTCTGTATTCATAATTTGCTCTCTCTGAAAAAGACTATTACGGAAATAAAAATCTCAATAATATTACTCATCCTGTAATGCGATGCTCATACAATTAAAAACTTCTCATTTGAAGAATTTTCTCTTATTTGCCTTTGTTTTTTTTATAAGTTTGTACTTTTGTAATTTATACTGGATCTACCGAGGATAGACATTTCTCAGAACGATTACCCGGATCTTACTTTAAAGACGGACTATAAATCAAGGTCAATATATTAGTTTTTGAAGCTGCAAGTTGACCTCCTGACTGTGCAATGGCGTGTTCTTAACTCAGTTTTCGCGCTATGACCAGACAAAACATATTTATTTCCTTTGTTAATAATGATTGATTAAAAGTACAGTAAGTATAAAAAGAAAATTACCAAAGTGATACAATAGAACATTCTCTCTGTTAATCATATGTTCGTATAGACAAAACTAGCATATACTAAAGAGAAAACGAAATGAAATGAGAAAAGTAAAAGATAAAACCTTACTAACTAATTGCCAAACTATTGTATGCATTACGCGTTCCCATTATCCGTAGAGGGCTGAAAAAAGAAAAATGCAGTCAACCAGTGGAACTCTAACAGGTTTTAGTTATTGTCATTTGGAACTCTTCTGTATTCAGCTTAAAAAAAAAAAAAAAACCTCAGTGATAGGGTATGACGTTCGCACCGACGAGTTCATAGTCTCTTTCTTGGAATCCCATCAAAGGTGTCATTACCGATGCATTGAATTTCAGGGAAAGACTCGAAAGACTGAGAGAATATTAATGAAGATTGGCGAAGGCTAAGTGGTAAAAGCCAGGATGATGGCTAAGGGACAAAGAGAGAGAGAGAGAGAGAGAGAGAGAGAGAGAGAGAGAGAGAGAGAGAGAGAGAGGGTGTTTGGGGAGAAACAGGAAATGGCCATTTAGGAGAAAAGGATTGTGGGATGAATTCAACAGGTTTTAGAATTGTAGAAATAATGATAAAAAATAGTCATAGAAACAAAGTATATCAAGGCAGATGACATCTAGTAGAAGAGAAGTAAATAAAAAGATTGTGTAAACATTTCATTGTAAGTAGTAAAAGTGACCTGATTATGTGAATATATGGATCTTTTTTAAATTTTAAACCCTAAAACCATATGCCATCATAAGTATGCACACACATAAATACTGTATATATATATATATATATATATATATATATATATATATATATATATATATATATATATATATATATATATATATATATATATATATATATATATATATAACAAATGCACATAAAATGGGAGGTTGTATGTTAATACCATTTAGTCAACTTCAGGAATCTGTGTTAAAAACTACCTCTAGGCATTATAAATCTTCATTTCTGATTTTTACATTCATCCATTTTTGACATTTAAGTAACTCACACCCTTTCATCAGTACTAACTTCAACCATTCAATTTTTCTTACAGTGTTTTCACTCAAAACAGCATTTTTTTTTTTTATTTTGAAGTTCTGGAAAACAGAAGCGCAATAGAAATAACAAGGAGCCGAGAGGACAAAAAAGATTTTAGGTCACATAAAAACGGGAAGGGTAAAAAAAGAGAGCAAGAGAGAGAAAGAGACAGAGAGTTGGGGGTTGGTGTGGGATGTAGGGGGGGGAGAGAACTCTTCTACAACAGAGAGAACTTAACAAAAAAAATATTTCCTGGTATAAGAAGTCTGATCATTAGTAGGCATGGAATTTTCTTCCAACGAACAGGTTTAATTCTTCATGAAAACGATTAAAGATAGTGATAAGCAACAGTTATAGTTATAATAGTTACTTGATGAATTGCATGAAGAATTGTGTCCATTGAAATGATTAGGTATTTACCATCATTAAAATTTGATGCCCTCCCTTATACCTCCCTATTCTTAGAGCAAAGAGTAGACTTATTTAACTGATGTGTAAAGAGCTTTCAAGATTACGTTAGGAGATTGAAAAATTAATTAACGAAACGAACATATGAAACTTAGAGAAAGGATATGAAAAAATTTTAGGGGTTAGTGAAGGGAAGCCGACTGGAAGCTAAAAGTGAGTGAGAGTTTGACAAAATGAAAAAATAAAAGAAAAAGGTGTAAAAACAAAGCAATCAAAGGATTTAAAAGCCATGGTGAACCATCAGTACCACTCATTCATGATCACTTAAAATAGTGTTGAGGGGATTTTGTTAAATATAACCTCAAGATCCTTTGATACTCGTCAGTAATAAGCAAATTTATAAAGCTGAGTGAAAAATAGAAATATTACAAGAATATGTTTAATAATAGTAAAATAGTTATATTTTCTACAAAGTTATGAAAAATTTGCGTCTATCTATAAAAGTTTTTGAGACTGAGAAGTGTTTTTCGTCTTTGTACCAATAATGCGACTCACAAAATTAATTCTCAATATGATGCTGCTATAGTCATCATTTAAAAAAGTAGCAAACACTTAGCTACGTGTTTGGTCTGTCTTGTTTATTCGTAAACTGAAGTTTACTTGGTTATGCCCACTTACGTTCTGTTAGTCAAAATTTCAACAATTAAGACCTAAGAGGGACACGATGTTTCTTGTACATCACAACAGTAACGAAATATATTGGTTATAATTAGCAGTTGTACTTGAGATATGCAAGACTGATGACCTAAAGATGTTTCAGATTTTAGCGAGGAACATCCTAAGATATTCACCAAAGAAAGGTGTGGGGAACTGAGAACGAAAAGTGCAAGAACGAAGACACTCAACACAATTTGTAAAGCTCTTGCCAAGACGTTATGCCATAACATGGAATTCCAGTCACGTCCCAGGCTCCCCACTGCCTTCGTTTTAGGCTTCGGGGAACGAAAGTTAAATACCGAAAGGTCCTTGACAGGCATAACATAGTTTTGTTGGTTAGCGTTAAGACAACTTGATTTCAAGTCTCCAGTTTATACCGAGAGCAAAAGTAACCTCCCTGAAATTTTCCAAGTGAGGTAGAAGAAAGAGTGAATTGGAAAAGAATAGAAAGTTATTGAACTGAATAGAAAAGTATTTCTTATATCATTTCAGGTTACAGGCCTTGGTTGGTTACGCCGAGTCCAGCAGTCCACACTATTAGGGCCCTTTATCCCCTTTAACCCCTTACTACTCTCGCCTTAGAAAAAAAAAAAAACTAGTGCAGACATGAGGCCAGCTTTATCTAAGCTAAACAACCAACCAACTTCCATCTAGGTAGCAACACGTAGAACACGGAGTATTTCTAAGTATGGCGTTTAGTTAAATGTTACTCAATGAAAAATTGAAGTCAGGTTTATATGTGGTAAGATCTGCTTGGGTAATTAAGGATTTTCGTACGC
>NC_089763.1:46849468-46871968 GCF_040412425.1 Macrobrachium rosenbergii | reverse complement strand
ATTGGTTAGTATTGTCATATTAATTTGCATTATTATTTTATTATACAGGGTGTAACATGAGTTTATGCAAATACTTTGGGAAATGAAAGAAAGTAATTCTGAGCAGAAAATGTTCTATAAACATATGCATTTTAAGGTTTCGTTTGTCGGCGAGGTGAATTTTTAAAACAATTGCTATCATTAAACGGGCAAGTAAGATGGCGTACGGGATGTCGGAGTGAGTAGTCAGGGGATATGAGAGGCGGGGTGGGGAGCTAATCAGTTCACTTGTTACTCTAAGCAGTCTCTCTTTTCCGCCAAGATAAGTGAGAGTGTCCGGGTGACAAGTGTCAAATTCCGGACTCACTTTGAGAGCAAGAAACTGGAGACAATTCCTTGCCGTTCCAGTAATGTGGAATATGCAGATAAGATGTTTATTCATGGGTTTTGCAACGGTTCCATTTCTAGATTACATGGTTGTGAACTTTACTGTTATACAAAAAAGGAAATTGGCAATTAGGCCGATGTGAATAAAATACCTCCAAATCATATGTTTTCTCTAGATACTGAACGAAGGGAAAAAATGCATGCAGCATTGAAACCTCCCTCTCCGTCAATGGTATTCACTGGACTCCAATAAAGGAAAGAAATGCATGCCTAATGGAATCTCCCCTCCATCAAAAATAGGCCTATTCATTAAACAACGAGCAAAGATTTAAAATGTATTATCAAAAATCAAAAATCTCTCCTTCTTCATCAAAAGTATTCGTCACACCAGTCAAAGGAAACCCACGCACCTGTGAAAACGCTTTCGTCTGTCAGATTAAAAAGAATGGGAACATTATGGAAAATTCACTTTCTTCATTCTTTCCTGTCAAAGGTAGCGTATTCATACAGTAACCGAAAGAGGTGAAAAACCTGACATTGTTCAAAGTGCGGTATCCCCCTACCTACAATCCCTTGTCATCACGATGACTGCCACTTTCACAGTTTCACTCATTCAGCATAGGCCTAGTCCTGACTCCTGATTCAACCATACCGTGACGAGGCGGCAGGATAGTTTGCGCTAGAATTCAACGATCACAAATAAATTTGTCAAGCAACATTTACACTGCTTTCTTGATACGTAAAGCTAATCATTAAAATTAATTACATGAAGTCTGTTCACAGGTGATTTACTAGTTGAAGGGACTGTAATGTTACATTTTTCAATAACATGCAGAGAGAAAATCTTAATTAAAAGGCTAGCAAATGAGTTGCCTAACGCGCTTCATCAACAATTCCCCCCATATTCCTGACTACTCACTTCGACATCCCGTACGCGCCAGCCTACTTGCCCGATTAATGATAACGGTTACTTTAAAAATTCACTTCTGCTCAGAATAACTTTTTCTTTCATTTCCCAAAATATTTGCATAAACTCGTGTTACACCCTGTATATCAATGATACTATTACATTATTTTTCTGTTATCGTTTCATTTACTACATAAGAATTTCTCTCTCTCTCTCTCTCTCTCTCTCTCTCTCTCTCTCTCTCTCTCTCTCTCTCTCTCTCTCTCTCTCTCTCTCTTCTTGTGGTCTCATATGGTTAGATACACTAGCCTAACATAACATGTATGTGTATGTATGTATGTATGGTGCCATCTTTTATTTAGCTACGCAATGATTTGGAAAGTGTTGCAGGTTATAATTTTGTGATCCATTTTGCCGTCAATATTCACGTCTCCACGAGGAGGTGGATCACATTTACTTTTTTTTTTATTTACTACTGTCATTGGTTCTTGTTTTTTATTCTTACGTTGCCGTTTTCCTCAGATCTCATCATCTTCATCACTACTAAAGTCTGACTCAGTCAGCTGGATGGAAAATGAATCGAACAAGTGTTCGAAAGCAATGTCTTTTCTTCTATAATCTTCTTCAATCTTTTTTTGTGTGGTCGATGCATTTTTTCCAGTTATCTGGTGCAATTATATTAATAGCCTGCAGAGCAAGCTGTTCAACTTTCTTAAGATGTTGCTCTGAATTCGAATTTTTCCTTTTTATCTCATCTTTGACTTGAGCCCATATCAACTCAGTAGGGTTAAACTGACAATAATATGGTGGAAGTCTTGGTATTTTGTGTCCATTAACAACAGCAAGTTCATCGATTTCATATCTCAGAAGGTTTTGTTTATGCTGCTTAACAATCGTTATTAATAATTCCGGTCTGGTATGAGAGGAGTCATGCTGAATATCGTTGTGTATTAACCACTTGATGATATCCCCTTTCATTGAACTACTAGATGGTGCCTTATTTATCTGCATGTTATGATAAGGAGCATTGTCCATAATGATCAATGATCTCAGTTTGACCTCTCAAAACAGTTCACGGAGTCATGGTAATCCCCTTTATTTCCAAACTTAGATCGGAACATTAACAGAGTACCCGGAACAAAACCATCTGAACTTCCTGCATGCACGATTATAAATCTTCCACGTTTTCTGGTTTTTATGCGAGGTCCAACTGTTCCTTCTTTGTTTGTCCAGCATTGTTCAACACATGTATTTTGGTTGACCCAAGTTTCGTCGAGATAGATTTCCTGGCTTGGGCTTTCACACTTTCTATTCCTATGTAATTCCCGTAGAAATTTGTTTCTTGAAGCTACGATGTCACTTCTTTCCATTAGTATAGCTCGTTGCTGTGATGTTTCTTGTATCGAAATCCCATATTCTTGATTAGTGTCCACAGGGATGTTCTACTTCCTGCAAAGTTTATGGGTGGTTCTTTTACTTTTGGAAGCAACAGATCAAGCGTTAATAACTCCTTTTTCGTAAAATCCAAGAATTTCCCTTCGAATTGCTTTTTTGTCGAAGTCGTCCATGTTCCCGGCTACAAGTTGAATCCGTGGATGTTGGACTGGTGACTTGATTTTTTCACCATCACTCCTCCTTGCTTCAAATCTGATTTTTTTAACCAACGGCAGTGAAACCTCTTCGCCTCGGCGGTCTTCTTTAATGCATCTTCAGTTAGCTCACTTTTCTCCTTCTCAAAAGATGTGAATACGTTGTAGATAATATTTCTGACTTGACTGACAAGTCGATGCCTTCCTCTTGAATTGGCGGAAGCGGCCATTATCTGTGACTGACTTGAGACAACTGATGGAAGACTGGCCCTTGCACTGTTGCACGGATTAAGGGGGAGGGGCGGGAAATAGTAATTGAGCCAATCAATCTTCCCGCGCTAAGACAATAGAATACGTGATGTCACATCATATTACTGTAAAAGAATGAGAAAACTAAAAAATATTTTTAAACAATAAAGATAATAATAACACAATGAAACAGAAGACTTTATACACAGTTTACAATGAAAATTGAGTTTTTCGGCATATTTCTGAAGTGTTTTGCATTTAAAAATTTAAACAATTTGGCACCCGTGCGCGCTTACCATAGCAACAAGACTACGGGTCCGGACAGACTTTAGAAGTGACTAAAGAACCTCCTACACAGCTCTTTCATCTAATATGCTGATTCGCAAGAACAGTCTGCTTGATTATACGCATGAACAAATCATAAAGCGAAAATGACTTTACCAAATGTAAGATATTGCTCTCAGGGGACTTGATCGCTCGACCGCCGTAATATGCGTCATGTTTTTAAATGGTGACTGGAAATCAACATTCAAATCGAGATAACATCGTAATTTGTGACGCCGTGACCTTACATATATCTTTTAACTAGAAAAACTAATTCTGTGGAAATTATCCTTATGCTAGAATTAAAAAAAAAAATTCGTTTCCGTGATATTCGCAAAAAAAAAAAGAAAAATCATCAAGTTATGTCAACACAGTGGTAATATCATCGCTCGATGATTGATTATACCGCCTTTCCTAGCGATGATTTTGTTCATTAACGGAGTATTCCAAGCACTTTCGACCCTCGCAACAGTAACGCAAGCTCCAATTGGCTGAGGGTTCTCGAGTAATGAAAATTCCATATAACGGGTCTCCAAAAACATGGTGACCAGTCGCTCGCGTTAGCAGAAAAAATTGTTGCATGAAAAGCGATAGTTGACCATAATGGAGGCGGCGCATGGCATTATTTTTCGTGGCACATTTTTTAGAATTTTAGATGGATTTATGACCTAACCGAATACCTTTGGAAGTGGCGTTTACCATGTTACAAACTTACCAATCACCTTTCATGGTTGATATCAATCCCAAATATAGAACTTAAATTCAACAGCCACATGTACAGCAGAGTCGATATCAACTTTTATCTCTCTTGATAGCCGTGTGGTCAAAGGCACTGTAGATCGTCATTTTTAAACCGGGCCATGGTTCGAATTCTGGCTGGTGGATAAGCAATTATCAAAACGAGTGGAAATAAAGATCAGACGGTATTTGTAGCCTAATATGTGTGTATATGTATATAAATATGTATAGCATCTGAGTTAGGGGAGAAGGAGTTTTCTTGTATTTCCTTTAAATGTACTTTATTGTGCTGAAGACCATTTGTGTCCCATTTTTCAAAGCTATAAATTAAAAAGACAACAGAATTAAAAAATAGACTCAGATTTTAAAAAAAAAATAAATTTTACATAAAAGTATAAAAAGAAACATAATAGAAAGAAACAATGAATACCAAATAGTGCTGAAGGCAAAAGCTGAGTGACATTCAGGGTCCGTTTTGGTTCCAACGGAAACTCACGAGAGGTATAGAGGTGTTGACGTGGACTGAGTATTTAATTGGGGAACTATTTGTTTAATAAAAAAGAGATTCTAGTATTGACAGTTGGTGGTCATTCGAGCTTTGCCTATTATTTTGAAATCCTTGTAATTGATATTATATTTTCATTTTTCCGTGGTCTTTATGCATGAAAATTCGGTGTTTGATAATTTAGCACCCGTTCGGTAACTTACGCCACGATGAGAGTCTAATCTCACCTTCAACAATCTACGAGTGGAGCCCACGTACTTCCCCAGGTCACATCTGGGGCAATTAAACAGGTATATGACTCCCGAGGTCATCAAAGGGTGCAGACTTTCTTTATATTTAAACATAGACTTGATCGTCATTGGATTATTTGGTACTAGTTTCAATTCGACAGCCGGTAAATATTTGTTTATTATCTGTCGTAAATCTTGGTAAAAATGTTTATCGTAGATAAGCAGGACACTTGCATAGAAAGGTAGTTTAGGTACTGTTGGTATTCTGAATTTTGGTTGAAAAATATTATTTAAAAATTTGCGCAAATGTTTATAAAAAGAGCTCAGATGGGAAACAGTTATTAATAAAATATTGGTGGAGATATAGAATTTCCTCGTGAAAACCATTCCAATCAGATGTTAAACTAAAGGCCCTGTGGAAGAGGGTAGATAAAGAGTTTAACTTTAATTTAAAATTAAAGAAACAATGGCTATAAAAATTAGAACCCAGACCGGTAAAAGTTTTTTTCCTAAAAATCGTGGTATTAAAATGATCATCGTGTCTTGAAACCATTATATCTAAGAAAGGCAATTTATTTTCACTTTCATATTCGACTGTAAACTTTATGTTTGGATGCATTTGGTTGGCATACTCAAGAAATTCATCTGCTCGATCTTTGTTCCTGAGCAGTAGAAAGGTGTCATCAACATATCTGCTGTAAAAAAGCGGAAGGCAAGCCAAAGGGCAATCGTCCAGCAGGCGCTCCTCCAGGGAGCACATAAAAATATTTGCAAAGGTAGGACCTAATGGAGATCCCATGGCCATTCCGTCAGTTTGAACATACGATTTCCCATTAAAAATGAAGGCTGTGTCCAGCAAAACTCCGAATGACCACCAACTGTCAATACTAGAATCTCTTTTTATTAAACAACTAGTTCCCCAATTAAATACTCAGTCCACGTCAACACCTCTATACCTCTCGTGAGTTTCCGTTGGAACCAAAACGGACCCTGAATGTCACTCAGCTTTTGCCTTCAGCACTATTTGGTATTCATTGTTCCTTTCTGTTATGTTTCTTTTATACTTTTATGTAAAATTTCTTTTTCTCGTTTTAAAATATGAGTCTATTTTTAATTCTGTTGTCTTTTTAATTTATAGCTTTGAAAATGGGACACATGGTCCTGAAACGTCAGCACAATAAAGTACATTGAAAGGAAATACAAGGAATTCTCCTCCTCCCTAACTCGATGCTGTTCATCAGGTTTAAAGCAACTGCCTTCGACTTTTGATAAATATATATATATATATATATATATATATATATATTCATATATATATATATATATATATATATATATATATATATATATATATATATATATATATATATATATATTTCTGTCTCGCATCGGGACCTGTGTGGAGAAATTTAAAATAACGCCCTGCAGAAATTTGTTTCTGTGAAACTCGTTCCCATGCGTTCATTTCAATCATATCTCATTGCGAAGGGGTAAGTCGAATGAAATATTAGCAATCATTAGTTGCTGGGTGGGAAGTTGGGTAAAATCAGCTGGTATGTTGGGCGCTAGGCGCCTGCCCGGGAAAAATCTCAGGTGTACACAGTACTTAGGTTTCAACTTCTTTTGTAACATATGAGCAGGAATTGCTAACGCCATGGAATCTCGCTTGCAAGACCGGCGTTCGGTATGTGAAACACATGTGAGTCATTTGAAATATATTCATATATGAAACACAGAAACCATGTGTTCATTTGAATATATATTATATATATATATATATATATATATATATATATATATATATATATATATATATATATATATATACATATATACAGTATATGTATGTGTGTGCGTATGTGTGTAGGTATGAGTCTGATTTTGCTGTTTCATTTACTGAAATATAGCGGATTATATTTAAGTTACTCTCGCGTTACTAGGGAGTAAGCCCTGCCGCAGTTATAGATGGAAAAATATGATTTTAACTAGCGTCAAGTAGATTATAGTAGACAAATAAATATTTGCATGAGTGTTAAAATAATAATGTCCACGAAATAAATGCGTTTACGTCGAAGTTCAAAGGATTTCTGTCCTTCCGTCGTTGGGAAATGAATGACAGCGATTAGATGTTGCAAGGATCCTTTACCCTAAAGGGTGTAAATGGAGAGTCTAGCGACCAAAGGGCACGAGTCGAGTCAGGACGGTGAGAGGAAGCGGCGGCGTTATCTAGAGCACCCCGGGGGATTGGGAGTGTCAGGCTGTCGTGATCTTCCTGGATAAGGTCTTGGTTAAGGTGGAGAGATGATTCTTGATCCATCATAGTTGAGAGGGGTAATTGCTACCGCGATGTTGTCTCGTGTCCATTTGAACTGCAGGGCTGTCGTTTATCATTTTGTTGAACACTGATACATTTCTATTTTCCCAATTTCTTCTTAGTTTTAGAGTAAATTAAAATAAAAATAAAAACTGCAGTACCCAAGTATCGTGCATTTGGGAAAACGTATTCGCCGTTAAAAATATTTTCTTTTTACAAATTACTCTGCTATTTCTTGAATAGTCAACAGTACATCGCTCTTCAGGTCAGTTCTCTTCATTATATTAGAAATATAAAAGAAAAGACTCCTTTTGATTCTCAGTTTTCATTAATGTTATCACGTTCAACGAGAATGACAGTGAAGCTCTTGCATAATTGTATCCTTAGGATATCAAGTCCCAGAAACCTTGAACTGAATACAGACCAGTAAGGACTATTGAAATGGCTTTGTAGAGAAATCCCAAGGTAAACGAACGAGCAGGAGATTCAGCAGAATTTCGAGTTAGCCTGTCCTCTACACATTTCGTTATGGAATACACGACACTCGGAGACTATATACGCAGACTCTCAGACGAAAGGGATCCAGAATTTCAGATTTTAGTATATGGAGGGAGTGACAACGAGTTTATGTCTCAATTTAGGCTGCGCTGTTGCTTTAGTTACATAGCCACTGCTCGGCGTGAAGCAGGTGAATACTGAAAATGATATGCAATTGGTGCTTGCAGAGATATAGTCTCTTAATTAGCCTACTATGGTACTCCAGAGAGAACTGGCTGACCACTGTCAAGTTGAACGGTCTGTTGTAATACAGCTGTTGTACTCTGGGCTTACTCTCTGTTTCACCACAGTTATTCTTTTAATATATTCATTTGTTTCGAAATTATACCCTCGTTCATTTACATTATTAATTATTGTACAAGGGGACTTACGGGAGTCTCTCGAAGTGACATCGTAATCTAATTGTTTGCATTTCATCTCTTATTCCTGTATTTCGTTAATCGTATTGGGTTGCTTTCATTGTTGGAGAAAAAAAAAGCGATCAGTGAACCCAAAACGTCTTTTATCTCAGTGAACCCAAAACGTCTTCTATCAAAGTTGTCCATCACGCTGACGTCAGACAACAAGAGAAGCTCATTAATTTCATCATGATACTGGAGCTCTCCGCAAGACAATACTGCCGCACTTGTTTAGAGAGGTCTTCAGTCTTCTGGGAATCAGTAATTTCGGTGAAAATCTCGACAAGTGAGGCAGCTTCTCATCCATGATACTAACGAAGGCAAGGAATACCAGTCATTTAAAATTGCTGACGAAACCCATTATGATATAAAGCCGGTAATTGGTTATAATCTTTTTAAATTTCATGATAAATTACCAAGGAATTCTATCGGCAATACAGTATTCTTTACTTTGGTGTTAACATTTGATCAATAAAGAGGGCAAGGAGCTATACAATTAACATAAAATTTACAATTGAAGCAAAAATTTGTAATTTTCGTCTTATAAAAGTGACTTAGGCCTCACACACACGCCAGACTTTTTTATTTTTTTTTTTTTTTATTTTTGCGCCCATGGTAAATATCCGCAGGTGATACCACTGAGGCCTTAATCTTCCTTCTGACTGGACGATAGATTTGTACTGTAACCTCCAGTGGGTGCTGAGCAGTAAGAGCTCCTGCCAGTCACGATTAGCTTCAATGATATTTTTGGTCATAGATATTTAGCGTCAGCACAAAAAAGTAAAGCAGACTGAAGCGTATCACATTAAAGTTTTATTGCAAAGTTTATTCGATGGACGGAAAATCTCCTCACTCTGACGTCCAGAGAATTCAGTACTTTAAGTTTTGCAATTACAGAGTTCAGTTTGATTTATCTGTTTCTTTATCAGACACAGACATTAAGAGATTAATTGCTGGTGGTCATTTTCAAAAGATATTAATCAGCATTGTCGTCTGAGGGTGTTATTTTCCTTTTTCAATACTTCTGAAAGATGAAAGGAACCAAATAGACCAATCCTATAGGAGAGAGAGAGAGAGAGAGAGAGAGAGAGAGAGAGAGAGAGAGAACAAGGTGACATTTTGTAAAAAAAAAAAATACATTTCGAAAAATTATAATAGATGAAAGGAGGGCACGGAAATAACCATTAGTTGCAGTTGTAGTTGCAACAGAAGCACTATACTATTATTATGATGTTATGATGAGAATAACTTTCTTGAGAAGCAGCGTAACAACGGAGGAAAGTGGGTACGAAAGTAAAAGATTCGATGCTTTCTGCCAAGAAATAATAAGAGCTTGAATCTGAAGACTAGAATAATGAGAGGCTTACCTAATGGAGGGTCTTCCACGAAAGTTTATCAGCAGTGGGCAGAGACACTTTTCTTTAATAGAAAATTAATAAACATATGCAACATTATCTCTGTGTGCGAGAGGTTGTTATATCAGGCACTCTGCTATTTACTGCGTCTGAAATTTGCTGTCCTCTAGAAATATTCGGCATACTAAAATCAGGAGAAGCTCAAAATAAATAAACTCTGTTAAAAATGCTTTCAGTTTCAACGTAAGGTGGCATGTGCGGTGTACGTACAAACGAAGGATGATAGTGGTTCAGATTTGTCTCAAATAAACCCATTGGTAAATCTGCCAGCAATTCTCAAACATTTGTTTGCTTTGTAAGAATATTATTAAACTGATGCACTATTTTTTGAAATTCACAGTATTGAATAGATAATCAAGCCAAATAGATCTAAACTAAAGTCTCTCGTAAATTTGCATGTCTTATTTACAAATAAGGTTGTATGGACATGTATTTTGCTAATGGACAGAAGTAACATTTGATTACAGCGTAAATTAAGAATTTGTATTGGTGAAAGAAATAACAATACTTGAATGAAAAAGAATAATAGCAGATTAAATGGAAAATGCAGCACCAGCATTGTCGATGAAAAGAAATATTACAGTTAAATGTGATCAGTATGTGTGCGGGGTCACATAATATTCTGTAAAAGATTTTTGACGAACACTTTCGATTCATGAAAGCACTACGAGATAAAATATTAGGCCCCTAATCATTTTATCTGATTTAGACTCACCAGTGAAAAACTTGAATAGAGCGTCTCTTCCTTATCCTGTAGAATCAGGCTACAGCTATCCGAAACTAGTGACAAGAACATCGCTTCTGGAGAGTATACAGAGATAACTATTCCGACGTAAAAGTTACATAATTCAAGCACTTGAATATCCAGGGACTTTGTTTAGGAAACAGCAGGGGCAAGAAGCAGTGAAGATTAATGGGACTGGAATTTTATACAGTGCACACCATCACGCATCTCCGTCTAAAAATATTAAAGAGATAAAGTGGGAAATACCGCAAAGTTCTAAAAATTTCGTTTTGTCTTAGACAAACGCGTAAATATCAACAGCAAATAAAAATGTACTTGTATATAATAATGTAAAGACGCATGGTACAGACGCTAAATACCTGTACTATGCACCAAGCAAGACAAGAGGAGAAGAAAAAGATGGAGATGAACTTGGAAGAGAGAAATACTGTTGCCGCTTGAAACTGGAAGATTAAAGCCTGGGAAAACTGGAAGCAAGGAGAGAGCACGAAAAAAATGAAATAAACAACCAAACCATTTTGATTCTTATGCAAATTAGCCAAAGTGTGTTTCCGGAAATGTTAGAGAACCTAAAACCTAATAAGGATTTATTGTCATATATTTTACCATCTTATAGAAATGGTTTTTAGTTCACCTTTCGCTTCACCTTCGGCGCCCTCTTCCCTTTCACTTTTTCCTTCAACTGGTAACCTAAAACGCGCGCCATCCTTCAGCTTCACCTCTTGCGAAATTGCATCAACTGCCTGTCAGTTATCCGATTCTGCTCGGAGGGGAATACATCGATGAAACGTTTCCTGTGATATTTTGGGACTTTCTCAAGGACCTCCGAGGATGTTCTTTTTCTCTCTGTTAGAGAAACTCATTTTCCTCGGTATTATTCGAGCGTCGAATGCAGATGGCTCACTAATGACACCTGGCACAGCTTTTAGATTCCGTTAATAGTTTCAGTAATCATTTTAAGCTTTTAACGAGAATGTCGTATTGGTTGAGCGACTTTTTCTTTTGATGATGTGCCACTGGTGGGTTAATATCTATATACATTATTTTACTTTATCATCAAAAGATGTTTATGAAAATAAACGAGTTATTGGATAATTTGAAAAAATATACTAATTTGATTAGAGTGGCATTGATCATTCTAACATTATTGGTATTTCTGCCTGCCTGTCTGTCTGCCTGTCTTTCTGTTTCTATTTATCTATCGATCTACCTATCTACACGCGCGCACACATTATATATATATATATATATATATATTATATATATATATATATATATATATATATATATATATATATATATATATATATATATATATATATATATGTTTGTGTGTGTGTACAACTAAAGCACTAAAATATGGAACGTGGCGAATATATAAATGAAGACAAAATCCACGAAGAGAAAGAGAAACAACGGATTGCTGCAAGGCCTTTCGACGTTAGTCCTTTACGTAGCAGACTGAAGAAATATAAAAATAAGTTTACAAAGAAGGCTCGTATAAATGACAGATGGGGATTATAGGATAAATTGAACTGAAAGTTCAGTGACTGCCAGATCAAACGATTTCTCTTCTCGAAATCTCTTTGAATCTGCTATTATACAGCTTGCTTCCAGTCGGAATATTAATCTTAGCCCTGGCATGTATTATTTGGACCCCAGTATAAGTAAAATGTTCGAAAATGACCTAAAAGATAAAATCACTGACTTAATTAAAAATGAGTTACCTTATATATATTTTTTATGTATTCGTATGTTTAATATAAAAATGTTTTTGTTAAAAATGTTCACTCTGTAAAAATTGTTATAAAAAGTTGTATGTATATTATATATATATATTATATATGAGTTGTATATATATATATATATATATATTTTTTTTTTATAACATTTTGTGGTGGTCAGTCACCTTCCGTGTATAATCTTTTAATTGTCCAGCCCTTGCTTTTTGAGCCGTTGAGCCTAATC
Organism: Macrobrachium rosenbergii; assembly: GCF_040412425.1. Taxonomy (NCBI): domain Eukaryota; kingdom Metazoa; phylum Arthropoda; class Malacostraca; order Decapoda; family Palaemonidae; genus Macrobrachium; species Macrobrachium rosenbergii. Next base: position 46,859,662 of record NC_089763.1, on the reverse strand, counting down.
CTTTGTAAAGTCTCTTAAATATTAACTCTGTTTTGGTATGTCTGTTAATCCTTTAATTGTGTTGGATTCCAGGTACATATTTTTTTCCTTTGTAATCCCCATCTGTCATTGATACGAGCCTTCTTTGTAAACTTATTTTTGTATTTCATCAGTCTGCTAAGTAAAGGACTAACGTCGAAAGGCCTTGCAGCACTCGGTTGTTTCTCGTTCCTTCGTGGATTTTTGTCTTATATATATATATGTATATATATATATATATATATATATATATATATATATATATATATATATATATATATATATATATATATATATATATATATATATAATGTGTGTATATTTATTTATTTATATACATATATATATATTCATGCATATATATATTTACACACATACATACACATAAATAAAAGTGTATATATCTATATATATACTTTAATATAAAGGAAAGGACCAAGGTTCGACCAATGGGCGAAGCAGGACAGATGAGCATGTTCCATTAAAAACCCACTGAGGCACCTGGTACTTGAATGACTGCTGGTGGCTACATACATACATATACTGTATATATATATATATATATATATATATATATGTATATATATATATATATATATATATATATATATATATATATATATATATATATATATATATATATATATATATATTCATTCAAAAGAGGGAAATATAAACTACTCCAACTAAATGAAATAAACAAATAAAGTATAGTTTTACTAACTGGATATCGGAGACTCTTATTTGATAAATCTGCAGGAATTTTTCCCATCCCTTGATTTGCTAATATCTTCGACGTTTATTAAAAACTTTTTTAATGAATGCCAAGCTGAACTCACATAACAAATGACAAAACTTTCCAACTCTCTCTCTCTCTCTCTCTCTCTCTCTCTCTCTCTCTCTCTCTCTCTCTCTCTCTCTCTCTCTCTCTCTCTCTCTCTCTTAGACACAGTGATGATTCAGCTCTTAAAGAGGAAAACGCTGAAAGTATTTAGTGATTAGAAAATTACGTAGCTACTTCAAGTGCTTGTCAAAATTTATCTAAGAAAATTAAAAAAGGCGTAGATCTTAAATCTGTCAAGTGATTTCTAGACAATGTTAGTATAAATTAAGTATCCAATTTTCAGATCGACCTTATTGCAAAAGTACGGTGATCAAGCGCATCATGAAATGGTATCAGTATGTGAGAGTAATGTCGAAAAATAACTCTGACCTACCTTGAAACAGATTCCTCCTGCATATTTCTGAAGTTTTAAAACCCTTTCACTACATGTTCGCTTTACAAATATAACATTTCCTTTCTCCATTAAATAAATGTTTTGGTTTCTCTTAGGCCCGGGCTAGATAAAGATATTATTTTTGCCTTTCCATTGGCCTTTGCATTTATAAACTGAAGATTATAAATAGCTAACCTCCTCATACAATAACCGTATTCAAATGCTCTGCATCATATATGCTTTCTGTCATTAATACATGGACGTAGTTATCATGGCTATAAACAAGCTACATTGTTTACTTGTCCTGACACAAGCAGCTGGGAGCTGACTCGGCAGTTAAAGATACCTAAGTAACAATGATACAAAACAAAATCCGGATTCAGATCCATATCTGAATCAGATTACAACACGGACCATCATTTCAATTAATTTCGTAAAAAATTCCTTTCTCAGTTTTCATGTATTCAAATTACGCGCAGAGAGACAGATAGACCAAATCGAAATCGTTACCTTCATGGAAGAAGCGATTGAAAACCAAGCACAACTTTCCAATAGAATTCCAGTTCATGGCAACGGATTAAGAAAGATGATCCTTGCAATTCGTCTCCCTCTTCGTGAACGAAATTGCATATTTATTTTCGCGGAAACCGGAGGGTTGAATGCGCCCATTCATTATTCTGATAGAATACTCATGTTAATTACCTCGAATAACATGCAACTCGTACCCCAACCAATATGCGAGCTTGTGTTGTTACACAACGAAATTGGTTTTGCAGATCCCAACCGTAAATTTGCATCTTGAATTGAATGAATGTTCAGCTTGTTTGGGGATTCGATTACTGATGATGACGTCTAACCGCGGATACAATCTGATTGGAGGGGGGGAAAGTCGCTGATCATTCATGCCAATAATGCTACTTGGGAGGTAAGTATGTCGAGAGAGAGAGAGAAAGAGAGGTTGTTTCTGAGGAAGTATGTCAGGTTAAGATGAGACACAATCACATCCTTTACAGAAGTTATCTCTTTGCTCTACTGGACCGTGTTAAGGTTTTATTAATTTTTTTCGCCCAATTTTAGTGGAACTGTACCCATGGTTTCTAGATTACAAGATTCTCGGTCTCGTAACTTGCTTCGTTGCTTTCATTAAGCAATGTTTTGATAAACAGTGTACACAAATTATTTGAAGTACAATAAGTTACACTAAAGAAGAATAAATATTGTGAAATATCTCGTCTAATACATAATCCTTTTGCATTTATTGAGTATTCATGAAGTCTACTTCTTCCCTTTCTCCTGTCGTATCCGTCTTAATTGCTGAGGTAAATTTTCATAGAAATGTTTTCATGATATCACTGAAGCCTTTTTCCAGGCTACACTTCCATTGAAAATGTATAAAAAGGACAGAACAAATAAAGACAAAAAAAAAACATCAGAAACTATCTCAAACACAGGTGGTCTCTCCAAACAGAATAAGCAATGTAACATCAACCCGATTCCAAAATCATAATTAAGAGCAGGAATGTTAATGCCACTGGAGTGATACACCCCAAGGAACTGAAGAACAAGGAGAATAAGAACAAACTGATATAGGGCAAAGAAAAAAGTATGTACTGGAGGGAAGACAATGCAGAGAGAAAGTCGAATGAGTAATTAGGAGAGTTCTCGATTACAGAGAATGTAAGAGAGGCCTTTCTGAATGATGGAAGAGTGGCAGTGGTTAATGTTAATTTGAAAAGGAAGTGACGTAAGTAAAGCAATTCAAAGTCTAAAGAATAGGAAGGTTCTAGGAGCTGATGGACTTAAAAATAAGAATGATGAAATAAGTAAAAGAGTACACTACCTAGAAGTGTCGAGAGAACTCCTAAAAATGATTATAAAGTCGAACAGTCCCTTAATCCAGGCCTGAATGAATGAGAGAGTAGGTCGCATATAACAACATTATATTAGGGCAGTCAGATGGAATGTGGGTCAGGAGAATTTTATGGAATATTAAAACTGGATTAACCTTACATTATAATGAAAGGGAGTGCTTTAGAGTTTAATGGATGAGAAGAGTATGATAAGAGGTGAATGGCTTTGATACATAATAGAAGGAATTAGACAGACAGACAGGTTATTAAAATATGAAATTCTCTGGATGTTACGGATTTTCATAAAAGCAAATTCCGGACAATGATTATAAATGACATTTTGAGGTCGCAACTGCGTCTACTGAAGGAAAAAAGAATATATATATATATATATATATATATATATATATATATATATATATATATATATATATATATATATATATATATATATATATATATATATATATATAATTTGTTACTTATATACGCGTGACCTATTTTTCATATTCACATGTATTAAACCACAAATATCGTTTAATATCCAATTCACTACACCTCTGAAATTACTTAAACCCCAGGGGAATATAGCTAATACGTGCTTCGTCATGGGTACAAGAGGGATGAAAGTTGTTATTGACTGTACTCTACATATGCCTGTCGAATTCAGGTTCTTTAATTACAGTCGATATCAACCCACCACCACCGTGACAGCTAATTGGTAAGTTTGTAACAGTTGGCTAATTATGAATAATTGTGCGAGTTACTCCCGCGGTATAGTGAATTAGATATTAAACGATATCTGTGGCTTAGCATGTCTAGACGTATATGTATATAATACATATGTATATATATATATATATATATATATATATATATATATATATATATATATATATATATATATATATATATATATATATATCGAAATTTTTATCACACCGTGATTTATATACATCAAGAAGCTACAAATGTCGTTTAATATCCAATTCCGCTACTTTGAATAGCCCCGATGGGGGAATGATCACCGAAAGAGAATTTTTTAAGTGATAAATGGATCAGACCCGGCGGTACCGATCCATTTATCACTTAAAAATTCCCTTCTGTGATAATTCTCCATCGGGGAATATTCCCAAAGCAGCGAGAATTGGATATTAAACGGCTTTGTAGCCTCATGATATACATATGTATATTGTGTATATATATATGTATATATATATATATATATATATATATATATATATATATATATATATATATATATATATATCTAAAAAAACTGAGTAACGCAGAATAATACAATTGTTACAAGTCCAAAATCCCACATACTCTCAAGCCCTTTGTTGGCCGAGTTGGTTGAGCTTCAGACCGTCATTCGATGGGCCGGAGTTCGATTCCCGCCGCCGGCTGATGAAGAGTTAGAGGAATTTATTTCTGGTGATAGAAATTAATTTCTCGCTATAATGTGGTTCGGATTCCACAATAAGCTGTAGGTCCCGTTGCTAAGTAACCAATTGGTTCTTAGCCACGTAAAATAAGTGTAATCCTTCGGGCCAGCCCTAGGAGAGCTGTTAATCAGCTCAGTGGTCTGGTAAAACTAAGCTATACTTACTTACCCACATACTCTCAAACAACATATCATATCCGAACCTGAGTCTTGGCAGATGTTCCACGCCGCTACAAACTCAAACCTTTAGTCTTAAGCCGTGGATTCCAAGCACCACGTTCTCCTGCTTTTTACTTTACGGCACATTATCGCCTCCTGCGTCTTACCGGTCGGCTCTTAACAAATTCTTGAGTGGAGTAAGCAGCCTATTGGAAGGCGTAACGAGCGCTCCAGGTCGAAGGCCAAAACTCCAGGAGAACTTTGCTGCATTTTTCTATTTCGGACAAGCGCCATTAGGTAGCGGCTTTATGTGGCTTGGAGTGTTTTCTTTCTCTTTCTTTCTCTCTCTTTCTTTTTTTAATTCCCCTGACGAGAGGTTTTGCAAAGAGGAAAAAAATGCTCCGCATTTCTCGTCTTAGTTTATTTGGAATTTCGCTTTACCTCTTTTTTTTTTTTTTTCTTACATTACACGTCATTTTTGTCTTGCTATTTTAGAGATGAAATCATACCCACGCGAAACGTCTGTTAACAATCTTCTTCCTCCTTTTCTTCCTTTTTGGGGGATTTCTATTTTAATGTTTTCCTAAGAAATATTTTTTTATTACACTGTGTTTATCTTCAACCCGATGGTATAATAACAATCCACACGAAGACAAGAGAAACAATGACAAGTCTTGGTAGAGCCGAAAATAAAAGGACCCGGACAATAAACTATAAATAAAATTCAATTCACATTTCCTTCCTGTGAAATCCTATCAGCAATCTCCTTAGAACACCATTCTTTTATATGAATTCAAAAACCTTCTACTTTTCTACGGCTTTCCATTGTTCGTATCCTAAAGATAAGGCAAGCTCCGTTGTCACAAACTTAACCACACGCTTAAACTTTGATTGCTGGAAATGAACTCTGTGAAACAAATTTTTCGTTCTTACTTTAAACAGAACGATGACACTGTTAAGTAGTTCTTGTATATTTACTGTAAGTGAAAGAAAAGATTCTAATCCCAGTCAGTGGTCGGTTTATTCGCTCATATTTGAATTGAATTGTTTCTTATCAAAAGAATAACCAGAAATGCATAAGGGAAAGAAAGAGTACATTTTAACCAAAAAGTTTTCTTAAAGAGGGAGAATTTGGTAATGCAAATTTGCCAATGTCTCTTTGCGCGATAATATCGTAAGATATCGTCATAACGGCACTATTTTTTGCATGAAACACAAAAACGAAGGAACCTTTAATTAATGTCTCTCAGCACCGAAAATTTCGAAGAAGTATTTACCTTTTCTTAGCTGTATCTTAATCCCCTCTGACAATGTGCTCATAGACGTCTATGTGCAAATGCTCTTGCCAGTTTTGTTAGATTCATCACACTTCTGAAGTTATTACTAACGCTGTTCTAGAACAAAGGATTAATGGAGGTGTAGCTTTATCTTCTAATGACATCACTATTGCTTGGAAAAAATATATTGTATGTCATCACTAACTAAGTTTTTTTCACTTAACAGAGAACCTTCATGTAATTACGTTTCAATCGTTTTTATAGGGAAAGGTATTTTTCAGATAAGTTGCTAACAATTCCAAAATCTCCGGTAAAAAAGTAGCAAGTTCTAAGACATTTTTTAAGTATAATTCTGAATATAATAGTAATAATAATAACAGTGGAAATTATGAGTCAAATTCCAGTAACAACTAAAACAACAGTAGCAATTATATATAAGAAGAATAAAAGCCATTGTAAGTAGCAGTTGTTGTTATTCATTACATGTGACGTAGTTATTAGTCTAAAAAATAAGATAGTAGGCCATAGCACGCAAGTGATACAAACCATGTTGCTAGACTTCTGGAGTTAGAGCGGCTTAGAAAGTGCTGTGGTCACTGAAGGATGAGGTTGAGCTTCAACAAAACCAAGGACTAACGTTTGGCTGCTGATCGTGTACCATGGTCCCACTTCAAGGGCCACAGTACATACGTAACTCCGTTATGGATGCTTCTGAATTTTTGGCTAACCATGTTGTCACCTTCGACTCAGAAGACTTGAAATCATCATATCCTGTGAGAAAACTTTGCATCGATTGTAAGGCTTTATTTCATTCCTTTTAGATTAAGCTGGCATCATGTCAGCACGGGCTCTAGTTCCTAAAGCCAGTAAAAAATCAATAAATGAATAATGGCTTCGTATGTTTAGTATCTGATATATAATCAGTACAGTAAAGGAAAAGTTTCTCTCGTGCATGGATGTCTAAAGCCTCCAAGGACCCTTTATTTCTTGGACAAAATTGCTCCTAGTGGTTGCTTCCCTTTTCATAACAAAGGTAATTAGACATACTGTTTGGCCATTTTTCGCAACCTATTTTTACTAAAGAGCTCCCGTTTTCACATTTAGTATCTGAACCTCGAGTTAATGTGTATTACTCTTGCAACAGAGCATCTGCATCGAAACCGCAAATTGAAAATTTAGTCGTGAATATTGATATTGGTGCTTAAGGGTTTCAAAAAGCTCAATAGCTACTTCAGAGTACCAGGTAGCCTATAATTGCTTTATCTATTATGTTCTTCTCAAGAACAGGATAAGCATGTAAATATAATCCGTTCATTTGTTAACCTCTACTCACTGTTTATTTGTGTTATCTGCTTCTCTTGCCTTCGCTCATCGTTGGGGCCTCCTGTTGTTTTAAAGCTTGCGTATCAAGCCGACTACCTATTTGTCTTCCGTAGGAATGTGACTCATATCAATAAAAACAATGATAATAAATAGGACGTAAACAGAAGAGAGGAACAGTTTGACAGCCTGAAAACAGCGGCTGATACTTTGCAAGCAAATCGTTGATTTACCGGAGCATTACCCAGTATCTCCTCAAACAAATGACCTCGTTTGTGCCGCCGTCAGAAGGAGACTACGGGGTCGCTTGTCAGCGCAGACGCCAACGGAGTCCGTTCATGGGATCTTTCAATTTCCCGTGTCAGCGTTCAAGCTACCGATTTGCCTTTTCTCGTGAACGATTCGAATTATATCACGCAAGGAGAAATAACGCAAACGAAAAACCGTAAATTCACAACAGAATAAAGGCTATGTGTGTGAGAATTAAGAAAATGGTCTATATCTTTCTGGATGTAAAAATAGCTTCATACGAAAACCAACAGGAAAAATGTGGCTGGGGTTGGACTGTAGAACCGTTCCAGTCAAATGAGTCATTACATCCCTATAGAACTCTTGTTTATCCTTCTCGATGCTTTTAGTTAAAGAAATAGGATTAATCGTATGGTCCAATTAGGATGCGCCTCAGCGACTTGAATGGCTAAATTAGAACCGTTTCCTGAACGTTAACTGGCTGGAAGAAGGGTCGTTGGGAAGGGAGATGAAATTAACAGTCGTATATTCATTTCATCCTTTAAACTGAATTAGATGTAGGGTAAATGATATCAGACAATTTAACCAAATATTTATTGAACACACACACACACACATATATATATTTCTCTCTCTCTCTTCTCTCTCTCTCTCTCTCTCTCTCTCTCCGATTTCTGATAAAAGTCCACTGTCATAATTGGTTGTGGCTGAATTTACGGCCGGATGCCCTTCCTTATCCCTACCCTTCCCATTTATCCGGGCTTGGGACCGGCACTGGATTGGACTGGATTGTCCCACCAGTGGCTGTTATATATATATATATATATATATATATATATATATATTATATATATATATATATATATATATATATATATATATATGTGTGTGTGTGTGTGTGTGTATACATATATATATATATATATATATATATATATATATATATATATATATATATATATATATATATATATATATATATATATATATATATACACATCAGTACAGTACAGTATATATATATATATATATATATATATATATATATATATATATATATATATATATATATATATATATATATATACAGTACAATATATATTTTGTATATATATATATAATTTGTATATGAATATGCATAAATATGGATATGTATATATATACATACGAAGCGTGTCCGAAAAGTAATGAAACTATATTCACAAAGTATATTTTTGTTGAAAATTTTTACTAAGGAACATTGTATCCCTCAAAATGACTACCCCAGAATGAATACAGCGGTTCCAGCAAAGTAAGTATACCTTAGTTTTACCAGACCACTGAGCTGATTAACAGCTCTCCTAGGGCTGGCCCGAAGGATTACACTTATTTTACGTGGCTAAGAACCATTTGGTTACTTAGCAACGGGACCTACAGCTTATTGTGGAATCCGAACCACATTATAAGCGAGAAATGAATTTCTATCACCAGAAATAAATTCCTCTAACTCTTCATCAGCCGGCCGCGGGAATTGAACTCCGGCCCATCGAATGACAGTCTGAAGCTCTACCGAGTCGGCCAACAAAGGGCTAGCGGTTCCAGCGATTTTTCAATTCTTCATAGCAGTGCTGGTAGTCATTTTCCGAAATGTTATGACTGGTAGTCACAGCTCTTTGGATGTTCTCTGGGCTCCCAAAGTGAGTCCCTTTGAGGCGAGATTTCAGTTTAGGGAAAATAAAAAAAAGTCACAGGGGGCCAGATCTGGGCTGTAAGCTGGGTGTGTAAGCGTTGCAATGGACTTCTTGACCAAAACTACGTTGATAGACAAGGCGGTGTGACATGGTTTATTGTCATAGTGAAGGATCCAAGAAGTAGCAATCTCAGGGCGAACCGGCAAATCTCTTTTTCTCAAACGTTCCAGAACTTTTTGGTAAAAGGTCTGGTTAACAGTAGTCCCCTGAGGTACAAACTCTCTGTGGATGACCCCTTTTGCATCGAAAAACACAATCAACATCAGTTTCACTGCGTGCATTCTTCGGTTTGGGTGATACTGGAGTGTGTTTCGGGTTCTTACTCGAACACCCATGATATGTCACCAGTAATCACTCTATTGAACATGTGTGGTTCAGTAGACAAACGATTGACAGTATCCTGCCAGATGACAAGACGAGTTTCTTTTTGTTCCTCAGTCAAGTTCTTTGGCACAAATCTTCCTCATGTTCAAATCCTCGGTAACAATTCGATGGACGACTGTTTTTGGTATTCCTACTTCATCAGCAATGAGTCTGATGTTCATTCGCCTGTCAGCGTCCAGGACAGCTTTCACATGGGCAACATTTTCATCTGTTCTTCATGATGAAGGGCGCCCAGATCGTGGTTCATCTTCAACATTTTCACTGCCGTCCTTTGAAGGCCTTGTGCCATCTGTAGATTTGTGTCCTTGGCAGTGCATGTTGTCCGTATGCAGAATTAATCATTTCAGCCGTTTCCGAAAAGGATTTCCAAAGTAAAGCACAAACTTTGATACCACAACGTTGTTCGAAAGAGGCTGCATTTCGGATTGAAACGAGACTGACAGTGTTTACAATGTCCCCTCCATGTCCCACCTACCCACCCCACTCCCTGATTGGGTTACACACCACACCCACCAAGGATTAAAAATTTAGATTCATTACTTT
>NC_089763.1:46841968-46846968 GCF_040412425.1 Macrobrachium rosenbergii | reverse complement strand
AAACTGGCGCTTTGATTTACCAATATAAGTTGCATTACAGCAACTACATGTATACTTATTGACACATACATTGGCAAACAACTCCAAAAACTAATGGATCCACGTCCCCCAAAAGTGACAGTAAACAAAGCTACAATTTATTTTTCCTTGCCCTACATGGGTAAAAGCAGTTTTTCCTTGAGAAACCGTTTATGTAAATTACTATTGGAATTTTACCCTCAAGTTAGTCTCAGAGTCATATTCAGGCCTAAAAATGTAATACAAAAGTTTTTCAAGTTCAAAGACACGGTGCCCAAAGACCTACAGTCATCTGTAGTCTATAAGTATACATGTAGTTGCTGTAATGCAACTTATATTGGTAAATCAAAGCGCCAGTTTCGGGTCCGTGCCTTTGAACACCTAGGCCGATCAATTAGAACAAACAGGCCACTTAACAAACAAGCATTTAGTGCCATTCGTGAGCACTGCCATCAGCATGACCATCCTCTGAGTATAGATTCTTTTTCTATATTAGCCAGTCGTTCTAGTGATGTGGAGCTAACCACAATTGAAACATTTATATACCATCAAAGAAAAACCATCACTCTGTATATAATGAACGGTCAGTTGAGTTGCTTTGTTTTTAATTCTGTGTCTATCTTCTGTAACTATCTTTGTATTTGCCTTGTATTCCCTCTCTCTTGCCTCTTGCTATAGGTTAAACGGTACTGTTCAATTTTAATTCTTGGTAGTTAGTTCTGATGTTTAATTTTATTTCATTTTAATGAGTGTTTTTTTTCATTGTATTTATTTGTTATTTTATGCCTGATGATGGGGTGTGTTAGAACCTCGAAACTAGTCGCAATAAAGAATGTTTCCTCAAGTACTGGTCTATATTCTTTATATATATATATATATATATATATATATATATATATATATATATATATATATATATATATATATATATATATAGTTATATATATATATATACATATATATATATATATATTTACAGTATATATCTTTATTATCGGTAATAATCGAACGCAGCATAACGAATTATTGATTAAGAAGCCGATGGATATATGAAAATCAGTATTGGAATTAATATAATGACTATATAAGAAGAAATACAGCCGAGAAAGATCAGAGAATTCTTTCCATAGAAAATAAGTTATTATTCAGGTAGAGATCTCAAAAGAATGGAACTTGCGCTATAAAGGAAAATTTGAGGACGGTAATTACTTGTATCATGAAGGGAGTATTTGTGTGTGTGTGTGTGTGTGTGTGTGTGTGTGTGTGTGTGGAGAGAGAGAGAGAGAGAGAGAGAGAGAGAGAGAGAGAGAGAGAGAGAGAGAGAGAGAGAGAGGTGAACGGTTGTGATGTGATGGCATAAGGACTTGTTAAGAAACTGTATCCATGAAGAGGCATATGAGGCCGTTCTCGTGGAAGAACAGAGAGCGTTTCCGGTGATAATATTAAGGATAAGATAATAGTAGATAGATCTTATGTCACAAAGTGACAGAATTTGCAGAGATTAATGGAAAAAGTCTTAGGAGATCTTAGGAGATATTTAAGAAAAAATTGGAATTGCGTGAGGGGGGGGTATCAAAGAAAGATTCACGGGAAGGAAGATGGCCCCAGAATAAAAGGAAGAGCGAAAGTAGCGAAGGTTAAGAGCATTCTTGCTATGAAGAAGACCCGTCAACAAGAGCGAATTTGTATAAGTAAACTAAATATCAAGTAGTCAGGTCGTTTTGGAAATAGATCAGTAGTTTGCTATAGAAATTAGAAATAAAAAATTGCTAGGAGAACCATGAAAATATTATCTTTAAGTCTTTGACAAGGACTTACATTGAATCTTCAAGGGGTACACAGTCCAAGTGTAGTATAATTTTTCGTTAGTTTCGAAACCCTCACATCCAGTTCCGCTCTTCAAGAAAAGTCACAGTCTCGACATGACGGTTGGAGATCCCAAGCGTGTTATCAAACTACTCTCGAGACCGTGGCAGAAGATGATGAGATTAACTAAAAACATCTTGGATTCCATAAGGTTTTCTGGACATTCTTGTTCCCTTTGAATACAAGATATTGTGTTTCAAGAGAATACCTGAAACTGGATTTCTGTGTCTCAGTTACAATATAATTCAATACTGTCTTCACAGATTTGTTAATGAATTTTTGCTCTCTTAAGTTTTAATTGTAATGTTCCTGGTTTTTCCGTGAAAGCAAATTTATCTTTCATTCATAATAAGATGTATGATTTTTTTCTGTTATCTCACTGAATTATTTTAAAATTTGCCATCGTTCCTTCTATTTCCATCCCATAATTTTTTGTTCTTAAAAAATTACAATGTTTACAGGCATATCAGATGTGTTCATAATTTTCGTGCGTATTGAGACCTCACGGGACTCCGTTAGAATTTTGAAACCTTGCACATAAAAGATTCATATAACGCTATTCTGAAAACCTTTTCTAAATAACAGAATTCTAATATAGAAGAGTGAAAAATTCCAGCGACCGAACGAAAAGAAATCGTCCTTTATTGCTCCATTAGAGAAATAATGATCATCCCGGTTCATTTCAGTCTCTCCCTTGGGACTCCATTAAGAGATTTATCCTCTTCAATTTTCATTTTAATTTATCATAAATACATTATAGACTCTGTTCAACCACCAGTATTATCTTTATAAAATAAAACTGTCGTTTTTTAGCAGTGGCAAATGGGCTTAAGATTACTTTTATTTGGATTGTGTCAACAAGACGTGGGACTCTGTTCCGTATTAGATAAGGTAAGGGTAATATAACGGCTTGCATTGTTTGCTTGTTTCGACGTAAACAAAACGTAAGTGTAAAAAAACAAACACGGGTACAGTTGTTCTAAAGAATGAAAGTGTACAGTTTAACAATTTTTAGTTGCCGATTTGCTCTGAGTTACAGTTCAAAGTAGGTTCAGAAAAATGGCTTTCAGTGTACCTTCTATTTGAATAAAATGACTAATGTCTGCTAAGAATAACAGTATCGTTTTCTTGTTGAGTCTGAGAGGGAAATTTGAAGCCAGTAATCCATAACCTCAGTACATACATTGTGGGAATGTAAGTGGCTCATGGTGAGTTAGTAGCGTGTGTTTTTAGAGCCTCGTTGTTACAGAGAGAGGTTCATGGTTACATGTATTTCCTTTTACCAGTGTTGGAAGCCTTTTCCCAAAAACATAAGGAGAGCAGAGCGAGTTTGTTTAGAAAGAAATAAGGCATTCATAATTGTTCAAATTACGTAGGAAGCAGTATGCTATATTTTCAATAAAACTCAGTATTTCCAATAAAAGAAGCGAGAGAGAGAGAGAGAGAGAGAGAGAGAGAGGGGGTCTCTATTGGAAGAAATTCTTTTAAAAGAAAGAAAGAAAAACTTCCGAGACGTGTGCGTGTGTGTGTGTGTGAAAAAGAACAGTCCATGCCATGTATCTCAAATTGTTTGAGAAAAATCATATCAAAAACTTGACTCGTGTTGTTTCAGTAAAAATAAAAATGTAAGAATGGTTTTGCTGTTTTTGCTCCAGAAATGTTTAGCAATAAAACTTGTAGTGAGTTTTTCAAAAACTATTTTTTAGCAGAACCAGATCGAAAGCTTTGCATTTTTTATGCATTATTTTTTGCTTGTTTACATTTTTGTTACTTTCTTTTGTTGAAATGCATTTTATTTGTGTGCTGAGTAAAATACTGAAGCCTTTGCTATTGCATCCAGTAAGTACGCAGTTCTGCCTTACTTTTATTTAAAGCAAAATTTCATTGAAACGTGAGTTGTGTAAAAATGCGATTAATTAAAAATACTTGGATGATTTTGTCCAATGAAAAATTCAATATGGTTTTTTGCTGATCTTCATATGAAAGACAGTCATGCTAATTAGCTTAGAAATACGACATTGTTTTATTGTCGTTATATCAAGGCAACCTCATATTATCAGCCAAGGTTTTGCTTTCGAAGCATAACTCCTTCATTCTTAAACATGCTGAGGGAGACAACGTCCCATTCTTATTTACACAAACATAAAACAACGAAAATGTGATTTTGAGTGTGAGCTTTGTGTGTCTGTGTGAGTAACACAGACAGAGAGTGAAAATACGTGATAAATCTCTTTGCTTTAAGTGAGCGTCTGCCATATCACCCCATTTTCGTAAAGGACATGAATGGATAATTCAGATTATCGGAATTTTCAATAAATAATAGAGATTTGTATCTTCGAGAAGGACGGTTTCACATGAAGAGTGGCAGGGGTGGCTTAAAAGAACGGGGAATAATTATTCGGGAAACGCAAAGGTAAGGAGCGGTAAAATGTTACTAATCAGATCAAAGAAAAAAAGCGAGAAATGAAACAAATGAAACGCCACTGCAGCAAACCAGTTCCCACTCCATAATGAATAAGGTAATTGAGTCTAGAAGGCTTTGTTTTATTAAATGGCCGGGAAAAACCATTTGATACTAGTTGTCAGTAACAAGTCGAGTCATAGAGAGATAAAGCAGTTAAATCAACGAGGTAATTCACCTTGCTCATTATCGTCTTGATTATTCGCCTTGTTCACAAAGGCTTTTAAAAATCAAAATAAACCTTGCTCTTTCAATTACGGCACGATGACGTCTGGGTCACTTCAGTTGTCTGAACGAATGATAAAAGACTCGAGACTTTAGAGGGACCACTTTTGACTACCTATATTTCAGTCTGCTCTACATTGTCGTCGACCTTTTTATTCAAGTAAAATAGTTCTCGCTTGCTTATATATACAGAATTTTACGTACAATTAACAGGGCTGCAATGATTTCTGTTTTAATTACTCTTTAAGAAATCTTAGCGTTCACCTGCTTCATTATCATAGCCTCTGCGTCACCAATTAACAAGAATTAATTAATCATCAGTTCTTTGTATGTTAGCTTTTATCTTTTTCAGTTTGGATGGATCAGTATTCCTACTGTGGATAATAAAAACATTCTTTTTATGAGGTGACACTTCATTATGGCTGGGAAA
>NC_089763.1:46829468-46836968 GCF_040412425.1 Macrobrachium rosenbergii | reverse complement strand
TCCCAAATTACGGATATAATTTTTCTAATGGTATCTCGTTAAATCTTACACTGACTATTGTTTGAAAAAGGAAATTTACTAATAATCAGCTACAATTTTTGAATTTAAATTCAGTAAAGTAACAGCTTCACTCCCATATTAGGTATAAGTTTTTCTGTCGAATTATATCCAGTTAATTCTTACAGCGACATTTGTTTAAAAAGGGAGCTGTAAGTATCGTAGATGACAATTTCTATTAACTTTAACGAATTAGAATGATAGATACACTCCCATGTAGATATATCTTTTTTCAGTCAAATTCTATCCCGTCAACGTATATTGAAAATCTGAAATTCTTGAAGCTTTTTTTAGCAGCGCTGACTAGATTTTTTATCGCAGTCATAACTCACTTTGTTCCGAAAAGTTAGTTTATCAGTTTTTTTTTTCTTTTTTTCTTTACAAGGTTTTACTTTTTTGGAAAGACTGCCCTAATCCACTTTCTTCGTCCTCAACTCGACTTACTTTTTATGTTATTGTTATCTAGAACTCAGTGGGTTTCTGTACCCAATATTCTCTCTCTCTCTCTCTCTCTCTCTCTCTCTCTCTCTCTCTCTCTCTCTCTATACATACATACATATGTATATATATATGTATATATATATATATATATATATATATATATATATATATATATATATATATATATATTTAATATATACTGTATATATATTGTAGAATCTAAGAGGGCTTTGTAGCTATTAGAATATATATATATATATATATATATATATATATATATATATATATATATATATATATATATATATATATATATATATATATATATAGCCATGATACCCTAGCATAGAAAGCACAAACTGAAAATAAAAACTGTTTTCAAATAGACTTCAGTACTGGGGGATTTTGCTACATTTGTACTGAGATATATATTTCTCACTTGATTTTCTTTTAGAAACGTGCTTATATATTGCATTCTGGTGTTTATTTCATGTCACTCACTGATGCTTGGGTTTTAATTGTTAATGCTGTGAGCTTTCACTCCGTGTCCTTCAATTATTCTTATTCTTTTTTAAAATGGTAAAATTTTCACACTATGTTCTTCAGTCATTCATAATTCCTTTTTATTTATTATTTCTCTTTCTGCTCAGAATTTTCTTACCAGCCATATTTATTCTTTGCTGATGCTCTGGATTATTTAATAGTGCATATTTCTTACCATTTTATTCTCTCTCTTCCCTCTCACCATTTATTCACTTAGTCTCCGATTTTTTATCAAGTAGAAAGTTTTCATAAATCATGTAAAATTGTAGTACCCATGCTGTTAACAAATAACTCAGTACTGAAAACTGGGTATCACAAATAAATCTTTCAATCTGGCCCATGATATCTTATATTGAAGTTCTATTCTCAAGTCCAAGAATATTTTGTATTGAACCAGAAGAAGAACGTGTGCGAACTAGACACTAAATATAACATACCAAACCTTTTCATTTAGAACTGTGTCACAGTTAAAATAAAAATGGATTTCAGAACTGAAATAGATATAGTCTAGTTGCCAGTCCTTACTAAACTTTAGCGAACCTAGAAATTGTTGGTAGTACAAAGTTTTATTGCATTTTCATGATGTTCGGGTGTTCCTATATTTGATTCCATGGGATGTCACTTTGACGTTTTTGGGGAAATCATAGAAAATTGGGAAATCCAAAATGGCGGCTATGGCCACTGTCAGGAATAGAAAATCGACCATAACCTTTGAATGAAGTGTCATAGAATTATGATTTTGGTTTCTCTACCTATATTTTTGTTCAAGGGATTCCAGTGGAATGAATTTAAAGATCTTCAGATGCATATATAAAGAATATATTTAAAAATGGCCGCCAATTGGGACCAAAAAATTAGAACAATGACAAATTTATTTGAAGTCATTACTGTATATTCTTTATTTGGATTTGTAAAACTAATTATGAGGATCACAGAATCCTTAAGAGAATGTTATATACAAAAACAAATATATATAAGCATTCATATGCATAAGATAATAAGGCATGCAAGTAATTTTTGTGCACCGATACTCTAAAGCAGTGGTTCTTAACCTTTTTCATTGCCTGTACCCCATGATATCTCAGAATTTTCTCGTACCCCCATCCAATATAAATACAATACAAACGTATGAAAAGGATTAGTGATACAAGCCTTGCTGGCTATCATGTCTCGTACTCCCAGGTTTAAGGTTTCGTACCCGACAGGTACCCCAGGTTAAGAACCACTGCTCTAAAGTATGGGTGCCGCTCTAAAACTTTAACTTTGCTTCTCTCTTGGTTACACAATACAATTTATTAACCACTTACCATTCCTAAAAGAATGTATTCATGTTAAAGTGTTTTATGTGCAACTTTGGTTCTCCTTTTGACAGCAAAAAGTAGGTTTACATTACTACAAGCCATTACTACTTCAGTCCATGAGTGTACCATTTTAATAATGATTAGAACTTTAACACATCAAATTAAAAGAAGTGAGTAATTTCTTGTTCATAAATGAATAATAGTGTGTGTTTTTGTTTTTTCGCAGTGACAAGCAGCCCAACACTGATATAAAAAAAAACTAACTGGTATAAAAAAATCTAAGCTTAAATTCTTCATCCTGAGACTGTTATCGTACCTTACTTAGGACATGCAGTGACTTATTATCAAAATTTATCACTTTCTATTTTGTATAGTTCATTATCATCATCTCCCTCCCATAATTGACATTCATCATCTCCTTCAACTTGCTTAGTGAGAGGGTTACAGCAAGAGAATCCTCCTCCACAGAAGCAGTGTAAGTACATGATACTCCAGATGATCAACAGCCGTATCCATGGGTGCTGCATTGTTTCTCTTATGCTTTGCACTTGCAGCTGACCACGTCCAAGAGATCAGGTGGCGCAATAGGTGTTGATGCTACGCAGGGTGATGGTTGTGTCCACAATCTTCCATCCATACTTGGTGATATCAGGATTGGGTGGATGTTTCTGGTCTGCTGCTGGAGGTGTGCACGCAGAACATGATACATGAGATTCTGGTCTGCAGGTGGAAGCAATTTAATGGGGGGAAGTTTATTTCTTGATTTTTCCAAATATACTTCATACCTGGCTTTATTTATGCATGTGCTTTTACCTACACCATAGACTTCAGCGAAGAATTCCTGGCCTGTTTTCATCAGTTCTTCAAGAGGGGCGCATTCCTCTCCAAGAGCAGTGTCCAGGCTAGGGATGGTTTTTAACAGCAGGATATTTAGGGCTCTAATTTTTCCATGGCCAAACGGATAGGACACTGTATCACATCCTGATAGCAGATGTATTCTTAAAATGCGAAGGCACTTGGGTCCCAGTATGTCTACAGTGGCATTAATGTTCAAAACCTGTCCGTCCCAACACTAACTGCACACAAGCTTGCAGCTGCTTTTTCCAATAACAATACAAAGGCAGTATGAAAACATTAGTATCATCACTAAGCACTCGCATGACCTTTTCTCCTTTCTCAACCTGCTTGTAGTAAATGACTGGTCATTGTCACGTCTGCTTCATCGTGAGTGAAGGCAGCCTCATTTCTTCCTATCATTGTTATATTATAACCAAGATTTAATGTACATAATACTTATGACAGGGCTTTCTTGTTAGCCTTATTTTTCATTAATGCCCCATTGCGAGGAAGAGGGCGTGTTTCTGTGATATTTTATTCAACAGAACCTTCACCTGCACGACGTATTCTCTCACGATCTTTGGCTGAATTTTCATCATACCGATCAAATACCACAAAAACCTCAGACTGGTAGAAACTTAGCTGGGTCTTCATATTCATGGCAAGATTTCTGGCAGAGCCTTCACATTGCCAGACGACGTGATAAAGTAATTGTTGACCATCAACAATCACCATATTAGGATCTACAGTGTGATGGTCCCTCTCACTTAACTTGTTGACCAAGATTGCTTTGTTGTCTTTCCTCAGACAACCATGCTCATCTATAAGAGATGGTGGTACAGAGCATAATTTGTGTTCAAATATTTGGGAAAGACTAACTTCACGTTTCTGCCCAACAATCGAGAGACGAGTACAGATAGCACCCATATCATAAACTGACTGGTCACCAACCATAATGCCACACTTAACAGACTCCATTGTCCATACTTTGTGAGTGAATTTTAAGTGGAATCTATCTGGGATTGCCGAACAAAAACACTCTGCCAATTCTTTGCTGATTTGAGCAGCATCTTGAACATTTACTAAACTATTTGTAAGTTTGTCGTTTACAATGTGTAAAGTTTTGGACTAATATAATCAAGAGGATGAGAATGCTTTGCAGGCCCATCTTTTATTCGCTTTCTGTCTTCTTTGTCTTTCTTTATCCTTTCCTCACCCTCCTCTTTGAACTTCGTTTCTCTTTTTTGTATTTGTTTCATCAGAGTACATTGAGTCCAGAGCAGGCCAATGTGGGCACAGATATGATAAGACTCTATCCAGGTGGCCACCTGGTCAGACGATAGTAGTATGCCTTTGAGTCCTCCAGGTAGCTTGCCTTTCTTAATGTATGTTTGTTCCCCAAATTGATCACTGGAAACTGAGTTCCATGACCCCTCATTGTGACGGCAGACATGAGCACCAGCAAGTAAGTCAGACTTGGCATTTTCGGGTAGACTGTGTTCATCTTGAGCAGGTGCCAAGAGATGTGTCTTGCATGTTGCCAAAGACCGGCAGCAAAGAAGTATCCAAGCATCTGCCTCATACAGTGTTGCTGAAAAATCCAATCACCTCATTCAGCACGCAAGAATTGATGTGCAGTGAGAGTAGGAATTAGGAGACAATCCACCCATATCTCCCAGTTGGATGTTCTCTCACTTTCTCAGTATAAAGTGATATTTTTTCTACAGACTTCTCCCCATCTTTTAGAAAGTCAGGCAAGAGAACAACTGACACCATTCGAAATGCACGCATTGATTGACCCCATGATTTACCGTTCATAATCGACTTCAAATACCCATATGCAGAGGACACAGAAACATCCAAGCCACTTCCCTTCATTAGAGTACCAATGCATCCAAGAAATGACATAAGTGTGTGAATACCTCCTGGACTAAGAATTGTTGATGTAAAGCGATTTGGATAGAGTGCCCACTTAATATCTGTTGCCACAATATACAGTTGCAAGCCTCTTTATAGATTAATTGTTTCCATCATGAGGTTACTGAAAAAGAAGAAAAAAACTATCTAGGGTTAGTTTTTTATCCCGATTGGCTGCCATTTTAAAATGAATTCATGTTAGATGCATCTGATGATCTTAAATTCATTAAATTAGATACCTTGTGGACAAAAATATGGGTATAGACACCAGAATCACAGTTGTATAACAATTCATTCAAAGGTTTGGTCGACATTCCATTCCCGACGGTGGCCATGGCCGCCATTTTGGATATCTCAATTTTCTATGGTTTCCACAGAGATGTCAAAATGACATCCAATGGAATCGAGTATAGGAACATCCAAACATCATGAATATGGAATAAAACTTTGTACTACTAAAAATTTCTAGGTTACCCCCAGTGGCAACGCGACTAATATCTTGTTTCATAGCTTTTGAAACTATTATGCAGGTGTGTTAGGATTTCAACTGGTGGTTTAGATTGAGAGTGGTAAACAGTTGAATGGTATGAGAGGCGGAGTACGGACCTCTGAATTGTATACAACTAAGAGTGCTTCTCATTTTTTTTTTTTAATGGAAATTCTCCACTTGGAGAGAAATTCTCCACTTGGAGACATTTCTCATTTTTCCATGGAGAGGATCAAGCATTGTACTTATTAAAGGCTGCCTATAATTATATATATCACTGTCACAAATTTCATTCAGGATGGAACAAGTAATTGTATTGTTTCTAAAGTGACGTACGAACTAGAATGATCTAAGAAGAAAGAAAAAAATTATGATCATACTTCCGAGACATTTTTCTCCAGTGATAGAAAACTGCACAATGCTGAAAGCTAAAATGTTCTGTAAGTATAGAATCTGGTTAAGTAATGAAAGTTAAGGCCCGTCCAGACGTTAGAGCACTACCTATGTGCACAAGCGAGCAATTTGTCCATTAACAAGTTTACCACTTGTGCCCGCCAAAACATAGGCAAAGTTCCTGTGTTGGTTGTTTAGCGAAAGCACCAGACACTGCCCGTGGCCAGTAATATGACATCACTGCCAGACACACGAGGCTTCCTATGGAGGCAAAGGGCAGAGGTTGTCATTGTTCACTCGAGTGTTTGACAGACATGCCTGTCTCTGCTTCCGCTATGGATCAGTGGTGGAGACCTCATGTGTTACATTTAATAGAACTTTATCAGGAACACCCTTGCCTTTAGAATGTAAAATTGAATATATACACACAACAATTATTATGCTATATAGAGCTTTCTTCTTCTGATTCTTCTTGGTGTCAGTACTTGATCCGGCAGGACATATACTAAAATTGGAACGACACAGAGAAGATTAGCATGGCCCCTGCGCAAGGATGACACGCAAAATTGTGAAGCGTTCCACATTTTTTAGCGTGGAAGCATGAGTAAATGTATTTACTGTGTGTATCTGTTGCAGTATGAGAACGTGAACCTATGTGGTATTTTATCCTAATCCTTCAGGCCAGTCCTATAAGAGCTGAAAGTCAGCTCAGTGGTCTGGTTAAACTACTTTAATACTTACTTACTTCTTGGTGGCTACCATACTGGTAGTTATTGTACTGCACACAGTCTGAAGGTCCTGCCTGAACGACCACGCGCTCTGGCTGTGCCCTGGTTTGACTGGGCCAGCTCGGCACCGTGTGGACAACACTACAGTTCTACCTGTGGGCTTTGCTCATTTGTGGGCAGTGCCCGTCGAGCTGTGCTCGATCGTCTGGACGGGCCTTTAGAACTTTAGGATAAAGCACTTCAGCCTAATGCCAGTCCAGTTCCTTTAAGTATTGAGATAATTCATCAGTATCTCGTAACTGGTTTTCGTTTAAACATCATAGTGCAATGAAGAAGACCAGACAATAGCAAGAAAAAACTGCCCAGTTGGAGATGTAATATTCAAACTATATTTTCTGTTAATCTTTAATGACACTTGAAAAAAACTTACTACCCAGTATTTAAGAAGCCACATCTTGATGAAGTATCATGGAATACTAATAATATTAAGATATAGTTCGCATATAATGTATGCAATATAAATGACATTCTATATTCGAGGATTATTTTCTCAAGTCGTTATTCATAAATTTCCCTAACACGTAGTGAATGATCTCAGCTGATTGTCCCGAGTCCAGAGATTCATATCAGGCCTCTTATTACAATGAACACCCTACCACACTCACAATCAGGCTTCGTGCAATGGCGTGGTCTGGCATAAGGCCGAGTCATGCTCTCCATCCCATCAAAAATGTCATTTTCATCTATTCTGCAATATATTTCTTTAAGGATTAGTTGTTGATGTGAAATATCAACT
>NC_089763.1:46581968-46824468 GCF_040412425.1 Macrobrachium rosenbergii | reverse complement strand
TATATATATATATATATATATATATATATATATATATATATATATATATATATATATATATAGAGCCTCGATGGCTCAGTCGGTTACAGCAGCAGCTTCGGACTTCGTAGAGGTCTGTGGCGCGGGTTCAAACCCGCAGCCGACTGATCAGAGAGGCAGACACTTTGCTATCCGTGTAGACATCCCGGGATTATATATGTAATCAACGGATAGGTTTGCTTAAAAAGCAAATGGATGTTACAGACTAAATACACACACAAAACAAAGCCACTACAACACCTTCTAAAAACATAACAAACATCTCACACGTCTCGAACTCTCGCCATACCCGCGCAATAACTTCTCGCTGCTGGGAAGAAAGGGCGTTGGGTCGGGTATGATACATGAAACATACGTACCGGGGTCTAAGCGATGTCAGGCAGGGCAGCCGATCGAGACCACAGGTCTACCCCAAAGCCAAATCAAAAAGTCCTTCAAAAGAAGGCATCGTGCTTACCCCATACAAAAATGGGAATAAAAGCACGTTAAAAGAAGAAGAAGAAATATATATATATATATATATATATATATATATATATATATATATATATATATATATATATATATATATATATATATATATATATATATATATATATATATATATATATATATATATATATTATATAGAATACTGCAGTTTTAAGCTTTTCCATTGAATGGTGGTAAACTTAAAAGTACTGAAGAATGAAAGAGTGGCTAATAAGTTGTAATGTCAATATTCCATTCCATTCCAATAAAACAGAGAGAGAGAAGGAATGTTCAGGTAACGTCTCAGATGGCTCTGAATTTGGGTACCTGAGACTGCAGCTGAATGCCCTTTCCCCCTTTCTGACATGAAATGCTGAATGATATTCTCCTAGGAATCCCAACTCGGTGGGGAAGTTTGTCCACCTCTGAAGGAGACAAGTGTTTGACAGAAGAGGCAATATCTGCGGTAGAATCGCGAGCTGCAGCAGGTTGCGGGGTGTTGAACACAGGACTGGTTCTCTGTCTCTTTCACTTTGTGCAAAGAATCAAAGCAAATTTATTTTTTGTAATTTTGCTTGCAAAAAGTATTAGATACTTTTCTTTTCTTGAAATTCACCTCTTGAGAGCAAGATCAGAAGTCTCAGTAACGTGGGAGAACGCCTAGTTGATAACTGGAATCAGATTTGACTTAACTAAGAAGTGTTGACAACTCAGGACTTTAAAAAGGAAATTAATAAAAGCAGGCCCGCTTCAGTGTGCCTTGGAAATATTGCCGTAAGTGTAGTGGACTTCAAAAGAACTCGGTGTTATATTCGAAAGCTCATAGCATTAATATATATATATATATATATATATATATATATATATATATATATATATATATATATATATATATATATATATATATATATATATATATATATATATATATATATATATTGAATAAAGCACTGAGTTGCTTTGAAGTCCACTACATTTACGTCAATATATGTATTATTATTATATATCTATATACATTATATATATTGTGTATTATACATATATGGTTACACATATGCATATATAATAAATGATAAATGCATCTACCCTGGCCAGGACTCGAACATATACCTGTTTAGGCTGATCGTGATTGTCAGTAACTTTATCCACTCAGTTATCACGCTATAGTTTGTTCGCCTTTAATGATACGTATATCTCTTCTACGTCCTTCATCATTTTACAGTAAGCGTAGTATGAGGCGCTATTTTTCTTTTTTGCTAATATCGTTGTTCTTCGTACTGCTATTACTTTTACTAAATTATTAGCATTATTAACTTGCACATTATTAGTTACTGAAAGCTGTGTGTTGATTGGTTGGTTTGAATGACATTATGTCAGAAGGGGTTCTTGCTCAAAGTATGGTAGGGAGCTTAAGTGAATAACAGGTTAGGTGTAGACCTCTGGCCTAGACACAACCAACCGAGAAAAAAAAATTACTTAAGGTAAACCAGTGGATTAGGAAACAGATTATGCTGAGTAAATGAACCGCTATATTTTATTAATAATAATAATAATAATAATAATAATAATAATAATAATAATAATGAGTTTCAGATGCATACAGACTGAATCCCGGACAAAAAAAAAAAAAAAAAAAACGCTTTTCGGTATCGTGCTGAGAAATTACTTGAAACGACAGAAAAGAGTAAAAACGCAAAGAAAGAAAAGGGAGAGAAGGAAGCCGCGAAGCCCAGCCCACAGACCTGCAATGGAACAAAACCTCCAGTACTGTCGCTTCGTCTAAAGAAAGACAGAACAAAAGAGGTTTCAACCAAAAAAAAAATATATATATATATAAAATTCCAGTGGAAAAGAATGAGACTTTAGTGTGAGTGAAGGTTTCCCCTTGATAATCCACAATGGACTCAGGTTTTTCTATCAGTTCTCTCAACTCACCTTTTGAAATGGAACGAGGGAACGAGAGAAACGAAATATCTTGCTTGAGGATTCTCTCAGGCGAGAGGGACTCGGAAGTCCAAATGGTGAACGTCATGGTATGCAGGTTGTGGCCCATTTCAAAATGGAAATACTGTTGTTTTCCAGTTAATTGTGCGAAAATAGCATTTGCTTCGCATGGCCATTCTTAGTGGTTTTGATAGCAGAAACGTTCTGCTCTCAAAAGTGAAAATTGAAAGCAGGATTAATAGAGTAATCTATTAATTCTGATAGACAGCGCTGTCTGAATGCACAGCGCGCTTAGTAGCATAACCAACCCTTTGCTTTCATGGATTCATTTTGCTGATTGCAATTTGCTGCAGTCGCATTATTATCATTATTTTAACTATTATTATTATAAAATTATCATCATCATATAATGGCATGAAGAACGTTCAAAGTTAAACTTCCAGTAGGTGATCAGAGCAGTTTGGTAACGATATATATATATATATATATATATATATATATATATATATATATATATATATATATATATAATTATAATAACCTAGCAAACACATTAAAATACCCTGCAATATCATTCCACAATACACGACGAAAGTTCTCGAAGACTAATTGTATTGCCTCCTCGTCGTTTTGTTGACCTTGCTGTTATTGATATGGACATTAGGAAAGCAGGAGCAAAACCTTTGCTTCCTTTTTTATTCCAAAACAACGGGAACGGCTGACAGCGTTGCCATTCTTTCCAGTAGTGAAGCAGCAACCTGAGTCTCCACGGATTGGTGTCTCTCTCGCATTGCAGGTTATGTCTTTTCTCAATACATCGACGGAAGTCTATTTCAGAAGTAAGGTGCTAGGTGCTTCCCTTTTCGTTTCCCTTTATATGTTCTCTTTTTATTGTTTGCACTCTGCTTCCCTTCCAGTGTTTGTATTACATGTTTAGGAGTGCATGTTCATTTCCCTTCCAATGTTTGCATTACATGTTTAGGCGTGCATGTTCATTTCCCTTCCAATGTTTGCATTACATGTCTAGGAGTGCATGTTCGTTAAATGTGACTGAATATCTTATCGGTCAAATCTTATTTGCATGCGCATGTTCCTTTTACATCATTATGAGTATCTGACTCACATCTGGATCGAATCCCGGTCTCTCAAATGAAAGGCCAGGGCATGGGCCATGGTGCTACAACCGACCCACGCTATTCCCGATGTGAGGCAGAAATTTATTTCTGCGAAACACGTGCTCGTGTGTTTGCTGATTAGTTACATCAGTATATTTGCATGGTCAGATTGCAGTTGAGGTAAATATTCATTGTTATGTTAATCTTCGTCCGGTAATTTAGCCAGAAAAAAATCTCGAAGCGACGATTTTAAGAGAGAGAGAGAGAATCTTGTCTTAAGTAGATAGATGAAGTTAATGTGTTACGCAGTTCTCTCTTACTCAGAATGAGGTCAGAGAGAGAGGGAGAGGGGGGGGGGGATGGAATGGATAAGGTTCGTGCTCTGCAAACGTCAGCCTTCTGGGCAGACGTCAGGATTTGGAGGGCCGTGAGAACTGGAGAAAAAGATTTAGAATTTTGCTTTCGACTTCACTAGTATTTTAGAAAGAGCGTGAGACTGGAAAATGTCGCTCTCAGGGACCAAAACAAATAAACAAAAGAAAATATGCTAAGAAGTATGCAGGAGGAGAGAATACAGAAAATTTAAAAGCCACCGTAAGCTTGGTAAATGTCCCGATCTCTGGGGAAATAAATGCGATTTACTTTTATGGTTAAGCGTGCTTAATAAAATGTGTATAGCTAAGCAGAAGCTGCTCCAGTTAAATGCAAGATTAAAAAAACCGGTATATTAAATTAAAATAGGAAACAATGGTTGATTATTCTGAATATTTCCTTCTCTTATTTTTTGTGATAATCGTTGGAGCGAATGAGTTATCATCATGACACAGATGAGAGAAAAAGATCTCCTCTTCAGTAGAAAGATTTACTCAAAACCAGGTGGATAACTATCATGACCATTTGTAAGAGTAATCAAGGCTTTCTGTTTAAGTCTAGTGTCTTTTTTCCTTGTTTTTTATTTAAAATCACTATAAGATAACTAATAAAACAATTAAGACTCAACCATTAAAAAAGATAAAGCCAGATATACGGAAATGACTCTCTCTCTCTCTCTCTCTCTCTCTCTCTCTCTCTCTCTCTCTCTCTCTCTCTCTCTCTCTCTGTTTTCCTTTCTGTTTTTCAACTTTGTTATGTTTCCCCTTTCTACGTAATTAACCGATCCACTGAAGAATTAAATCCCTAAATAACACAAAAATATTCATCTTTTATTTGTCAACCCTTAGAAAAATGAGTAAAAAAAATGCTGGGGCTTGGTACAGGGTGACAGAATGGACATTCTCATTTGTTCACCTCTCGAAATACCTAAGAGTTAATTTGGTCTTGTTCATTCGCCATATTCACTTTGATAAAGAAACTCTCTCTCTCTCTCTCTCTCTCTCTCTCTCTCTCTCTCTCCTAGACTAACTAGCCCCAAGGCCGTCAATTTCCTTCTTGTTTATTCTGTTCCAGGTAGTCAGGCAAAGGACGCCTCCTCATTAATTCCCAGTTCTCAGGTACCAAGAGGAGTGAGTCTCGGGAGCTCCGGAGAACCTTTGCCTTTAGGGGTAAGCTTCTGCTGTCAACGAGAATCATCAGACTCTCAGAGTAACTGTTGACAAGCAATGGTTGATACTCTTCTATCATGGAAACTGTTTTTCTTTCTTTTGATCTTTTCTCTCTTTCTGTATGTAAATTGAATGATAGTGTTAGCTATAATCATGATTGGCTATAATCATGGTTTCTTTTAAAGTGTGTGACCTTCGTTGCTGCTGGTATGTATCGTGTATTTATTACATATATAACGGTAGTTTTACTGTTTCACCCAAACACTAGCGTAAAATCTTTTAATCTAAACGTAAACCTACGAGAAGTACAAATGATGCCCAACTAGATTTTAAAGAGTGCGTCTTAACGAAATGCATCGTTAAACACATAAAGTAAAAGCAAATATCAGATAAATTCGTTTCCACTCTTAAATTCATGAGAGCATATTGTACTCCATTCCCAACCACAAATTCGTTTGGTATTTTAGAGCAAAATGGAATCCGAGCTGCAGTAGAATTTTTATTATTTTTAATTTTTCTTTACCAGTTTTAAAATTCATTAAAGGTCAGCAAACATAGTCCAGCGATAGTTAACTTCCTTCCAAGATATCTCTGTTTTCTACGTGTTGAAATATCATAAACTAAGACAGCAATAAAATATTATAAAACAGGTCTTGAATGTCTGCATTAATTTTAAGTACTGATAAAAATGCTTTATATAATAGCATTATATTCTGTTTTGAAAGAAATATAAACTAATGAAGCATAATATTTAAGCTGATTATTCACTGAAAAACAACAATGAAAGTGATAGTAAATATAATTCTCTCTCTCTCTCTCTCTCTCTCTCTCTCTCTCTCTCTCTCTCTCTCTCTCTCTCTCTCTCTGCGTCATAGTTCATAGTTTAGAAAGGATTTAGGATCAGAAAAGGAGTACTTTTTGCTTAAAATGGAGTCTTCTGTAAGTGCTTGTGATACCATTTTGAAAATCAATGAAAATCCTTGTTTTTCGTTCCGAGTCGCACCTTAATCTACGCTATGTTGCATAGTGTGGACGGTTCGAAGACTAAAAGTAAATCCTTGTTCCTATGCCTTTTGTTTAGAATGCGAGATGGCAAATATATTTTCAGTTTAATTATAGGTGGTGCTCTGCAAATCACACGCTCATACATAGATTCATAGAACCACATATATCCTTTAATTGGTACTTAATAATGCATTAGAATATCTGTTAATAGATATCCCCGTAGGGGGGATAGTAAAATAGATATCCCCGTAGGGGGGATAGTAACGCCAGTGCACCTCACTTGGTGCACTGTAGGCATTACTAAAGATCTTGACAGCGTCTCCTCGGCGACTAGCTTCAACCTCTTTCATTCCTTGTACTGTACCTCCGTTCATAATCTATTTCTTTTTACCCTCCCGTAACAGCTGTTTCATTGTCTGCGAGGTTTTCCTCCTGTTACACCTTTCAAACAGTTCTAACTGTCGGTTTCCCTGTCAGCACTGAATGGCCTCATAGGTCCCAGCGCTTGGCCTTTGGCCTACATTGTATATTCTGTTCTGTTGTATTCTATGAGTAGATATGCGTAGTTCTACGTAAGGCATTAGAATTATTTTCATACGCAAGCACAGGCACATTCTCACATCAAATATGACATTTTGAAAAGATGGTACATTAATTCATACAGCCATATTAATCCTTTAATTCTTCCTTACTAATGTACTGGAATATTTATAAATAGGTATGCTTAGTCATATGTAAGATTTTTTAATTGTATTCGAGAATAAGGGAAGGCATTTTTTAACATACAGTATAGCAATTTAAAACAAACTTTTAACCACAGGCTTATCTTGTTTACCTTAATATGTATGTATGTATGAATATATTGCTACGAATGTCCGGGGGTTACTTACTTGATTGTGGCCAGCAACGGGTGAATGTAGGGAGTTCCTTTTATTTATTACACATCTGACTCAATATTAGGACAATTCGTAGACAAAACTAGGGAAATCTATGGCTTAAGGCCTTCTTCAGGTGAGGGAAATTACATAAATTCAAGGGTACTCTTAACTAATTGTATTTACATAACAACACAGGTCAGAAGAATGACGAATTACTGGGCAGGTAGTAACAAGGCCTGCTAAAATAATGAATCCTACGCAGAATAAATATTCTACTCCGACTTCGTAACAGGAACATCGCAGTGGGGGATAGAAGGGGACCTGCACATGGATGGGGCTGAGAGATTCCACAGTCGAGGCCTATCTGCAAAATGTGCAAGATGGTTACTTGCAATAATAATAAGACATTCAAAGGGAAACTGAGGAATGCACAGATGGTGCCAAATAACTCAGTTCAACACTAATGCATAATTACATTAACACTGAATGCTCCAACACAAATTACTGAAGGTGATCACACAATGGAAAGTAAAATGAAATATAAGATGGAGAAATAACAGGAATCGTGACTGGCTAAAAGAACCTTACTCTGGCACATTACCTTCATCAAGATGACGGTGTCCTTGTCAATAAGGCGCTGGCGATGGAGGAGGGAATTATAATGCCACTGCAAGGTATGCTAGTTTGAGCCCCGGGGTCGAACACGTGGTTCAGAGGGACAGGCAAGGTAAGGACGTCCGTCCTCCGTCGTGTTCTGAGCGCTGTATTTTGATTTCTGTTGCAGCATCTATAAATAACCTTTGGGGATTACGCATCACTTCTCTTCCAGATGGCGCAAAGGTCAATCTTTGTCACGTTTTCTATAATGACGACTACATGGCATCAGTCAACCCACAGTCGGCTGGAAATAGGCCTAAAAGCAGTCACTTTGAACAGAGAGAGAGAGAGAGAGAGAGGGGTTAGGCTTAACCATTTTGGGGAATGAAAGAGAGTTTATGAAGGGGCAAGTTGAAACCCACAGTTCTAGTAATTAATGATTGCCGATTTTTATTTCTTTCTCAATTGCTTTGCAAATGTAAAAATGGGTGAGGTTGCGAGGAAAAAGAGGTCCCATCCGTTACATCTCCCCAACCAGGTAAGCATTCACACCCTAGATCAGGTGAGAATGATTACCAGCGAGCAAACTCACCTAAATACTTTACTGCTCTCTCATTTCCCTTTGGTGCCTTATAATTTAACTTCTGCTAACAATTGATTTCAAGTGGCAAACAACATTGTGACATTTACATTAAAGCAGAACAAATATTTGCTGCTAGAAATGACATATGTATATCATTAAATTTCTGTTACGTTAAAGCAGCGTTACTCAGAATATTTTTCATAACATAATGGTATAGCTAAAACAATGAATTAATACAAGGTTAATTCTAGAGATACTTCATGCACTCTTAACAATAATCAATTACGATTATTGCACACATGCAGTTAGTCTGCCTTGAAGAGGCATTACAATAAGGTAAACTTGGTCTTGGTTAGGTGTTTCCACAATACTTGAGCAACAGCTCAGTGCTATTCGGGGCACTATAAACACAAGGTCGCAAGTCGTAGACTCGAGATTTATTACAGAGTTTTACAAAGAGAATAGATGACAGATTCAGGGCAATCAATGATTGTAAAATAAATATGACGATTAAATATGCCAAAATTACATTCCTTAGCCTATGGAAGACAGCTAGGATCATTTCTTAGCCCAAGGGGGCTGCAAAGGTAGCCAGAGGGCGCGACCCCTCCAGCAGGATCATTTGCCAGCACCTACGATAATGGCACTGTGCCAAGTGGGCACTCATATAATAATAACTAATGGCGATGGCATATCGTATTTTAAATGCATCATGCTGCGGTAGGTATGAAAGGGAAGTCATAGGAAAAAAAAAAAGTATATCTTAGTTTAACCAGACCACTGAGCTAATTAACAGCTCTCCTAGGGCTGGCCTGAAGGATTAGATTTATTTTACGTGGCTAAGAACCAACTGGTTACCTAGCAACGGGACCTACAGCTTATTGTGGAATCCGAAACACATTATGATGAGAAATGAATTTCTATCACCAGAAATAAATTCCTCTAATTCTTCGTTGGCCGGTCAGAAAGTCGAACGCTGGGCCAACAGTGTGCTAACCGAGAGTTCAACCCACCCCTCCAATGAAGAACTTTGGGAAGTCATAGGACCTATACAGTTGGCATATCTGTCAATGGCACTCTGCATGGGCAGAAGGTATTAACGTAAAATGGGGGCCTTGGTAAGGAATAAAATAAATGTGAGTAATAATCAGAAGTAAGGAGGGAAATGTTATAGAGAAGAATAAGGATAGTTATAAGGAAAATAGAATAGTGAAGGACCCTGGCATCCTCTTCTGGATAGAGGTGCCAAAGTCCTCATAGGGAAAAGGGATGGCACTGTGCCAGGTTGGCACAGGTACCAGGAGAGCTCGGGGCTCTCCTCAAGCTACCTGGAATTATCCACGCACGTGGTATTTCCTCCACGGACCTTTCTCACTTAGATGGTTTGCCTCGGTTGGGAATAGGTGGAACCGAGCCTGGGGAGGGTAATTTAGTGCCACCTGTGTCGGCTTCTTTGATGGCTGATGCAGGGATCTTCTTTACAAGCTCCACCACAATTCATTGCAGTTCCTTGAGTTCATCGGCCAGTTGAGACGCAGCAGAATCCTTACTCACTGTTGTGTCTGTGGCGGACTGAGACAGAGAGGGGGTGGTCGTGGGGGGGCGTGAGAGGCTCGCAGGTAAGAATGACCCACTCAGGCACGGGTTGCGAGGCCGCACCTTTGGGTGAGCCTCCGCTGTGGTCGGAAGGATCTGCCTCTCTTACCAGCATTGGTAGCGGAGCCAAGCTAGGCAAAGAGAGGGGGGCCCGGACTGAAATCTCTTGAAGGGAGATCAGGGGGTGCTCTGGCACTGGCACTAGGGCAGGGCCAGGCACTAATAATTGATTTGGAATTTGCTCGTCTTTGAAGATGGACAGAGCTTGCCACTGCTCAGTGCACCCAAGTGACGCTGGCAGAGATTGTGAATCAAGAGTAGGTTCTTCTGGAGGGGGATCTACTTAGGGCCCTGGCACTGGCACTCGGGCAGGGCCAAGCACTCGAATGGGATCGGGAAGATCTTGGTGGAGGGGCCACTGCACATTGCACTCAGGTGGCACGGGCAGTGGAACGAAATCAGGCATTTGAGTTTTACTCGTGCCTAATAAATGATTTTGGGGGATTTGGCCCCCTGGATTGCTGTAGCTTAGATGAGGACTGGAAGGCCTGTCCCAGGAGGAGGTCATAACCTCCAGGAATGTATCTGGCGACTGCAAGGTCGCAGATTTCAGATCTATGAGGTCTTGTGATCCTCAGCT
This sequence comes from Macrobrachium rosenbergii, assembly GCF_040412425.1. Taxonomy (NCBI): domain Eukaryota; kingdom Metazoa; phylum Arthropoda; class Malacostraca; order Decapoda; family Palaemonidae; genus Macrobrachium; species Macrobrachium rosenbergii. The sequence continues at coordinate 46,814,059 of NC_089763.1, read as the reverse complement.
TGACGAGTTTAGCTGTTGATGATAGCTCCATGGGGAACTTTGTCTTCCCTTATGAGGGACATTTGTGCACCAGAATCATCAAATGTCTTGACCTGGCTGGCAGGGCACCTACCTAGGGGAAGTGCCACATAAATGGGACCCTGGGCTGAAGGACCTAAAGATGTTGGATCGGTGACTGCCAAGGCAAGGGCAGGCATACTTGATTTATTATTATTATTAGGGCATTTTGCCCATTGGGCAGAGTGCCCATAGACTTTGCAAGCGGAGCAATAAGTCCGGCTATAATCTTTACCTGGTACTGTCCCATAGGAGCGAGCAGGCCCTTTACCCTTCATCCACGACCCAGTTGTGGCTTGGGATGTTGTCCTGGTTGAGGACATAGAGGGGGTTGTCTGGTTGACTCTCAGCCTTCAAGCGGCACTGTTCAGTGGGGTGCCCTGTTCTCTTACAATACCCACACACGGGTTTCTTATGGCGATGCCCATTCTTGTGAGGTTGTTGGGAGTGGGTTGAGGCAGGCGAGGAGGGATATAATTTTCGGCCATGGGAACTAAGATGGGGATGATGCGTATCCCATATGTCAGCCCAACGGCAGCACTCGACCACTGTCTTAGGCGCCTTATTGCACAAATGAGTGGCGAGAGCTGGCGGGGCATAAAATAAGAAGTCCTCAAGCTGGAAAAGTTCAAGGACTTCCTCCACACTAGTGGCTTTCAGAGATTCTAGCCATCGTTTTAGGGCCTGGATCTTTTTGAAGATCCACTCAGACCAGGTTTGGCCTATTTTCCTTGGGCATCTCTCTCCACCTTTTCCTCCAACGTTCGGGAGTTATTTCAAAAGCTTTTGTGATGGCTTGGCAGACAAGGGCAAGATTTACTTGATCCTCAGGGGTGAGCGTTGACTGCAATGGCATCCTTCCCTTCAAGGTACCTTCCTGTGATCGGAGACACTTCTGCAGTAGAGGGCTGATAGGTCATCAGGACCCTTTCAACATGGTCGAGCCAGGCTTCAGGCAGCTTCGTCCCAGTCTCTGATGAGGGTGCCTATACTGCTGAGGGTTGAGTGAGGAGAGGGTGTTGGGGTGTTGTACCCCTCGAAGTAGGTTCCTTCACGTGGTGAGGGGGTAAGGGGCCCTGGCTTTTCTTCTTCGTTCTTATGAAGAATAAGAGCCCGGCCCTGACGGATCACCTACAAACCTTTCGATTTAAATGGCGTGGATATTTTCACTTTCGTACAAATTTCTTGGACCTGGTAAATAGGAAAAGGTATCATAGCTGGGATTGGGTTTATATCCGAAGCTAAATAGTGAGAACCGTGGCAGGACCATCAACTGCCCGATAATGTTCGGACCTGAGTTTTCAGGCAGAACTATTCTACGGACTGGACCACGGATTCCAGGGGTCTAGTTCTGGGAATAGGACTCTCGGCATTCTGTCCGGTTTGCCCATAATGTGATTAAGGTGGGGATGATTGTATTCTAGTAATGCTCTCAGTCCTATCAAGGGTTGGCTTACACTTGAGCCACTCTAATCATGTTGTGCCATCCCCTTTGGGGTAGGGTAGGGATGTGGACATTTGGGAGTCGGTTCTCACTTGTGCCATTAGTGGAGGAATGAACTCCATGAAAGGCTGATGATATCTTTTAAGGTTTTCAGGTTTATTTTTTTTTTTTTTTTTTTTTTTTTTTTTTCCTCCTCAAATCTTTATGGTAAGTGAAATTAAAGATCTGAGTACCCCTGGGCCTATTGATGGTAGTGACTTGGCACAGATGACGACCACTGAACCTCCTGTAACAACCTTTCTTTGGAAAAAAAAACAAACAAGAATGCAAATGTAATCACACTGGAACCTATACTCCAGTACTCATTAAATAAAAAAAGTAAATATCGTCTTGACTCCAACCTTGACTCACTTCGACTCTCTCTTTGGGAGTGGAAGTTGGTCAAGGTTTCTGACCATGGAAACAGAACAGCAAATCTCAGCCCTAAAGTTAGAAAACTTTTATTAAAAAGACACTCAACGACAGAAATGTCGTTTAGACAAATAAAAGAAAAGACTTGGCTTATAGAAGCCACAACAAAAAACCAGTCTGAGGACTATCTATCAATAAAAATGTTGACAATATAAATGTAAAGTAAAAAAACATGACACTATGAATAGCATTCAGGGTACTATTGTACTTCCTGAAAATAATGACGAACCGGTTGACAAAAATATACTGTTGACTCTCTTAAAATGAGATATACCAAAATCCAAGACTGTGAGGTATATACAATACCAAGTAAAACAAAATAATAAGGCTTTAAGAATTGCAAAAATAAAATTTGAGGGCCAAGAGTTACCTCAAAAAATAAAATTTTGGGCCAAAATAGAGAACTGAGGCCTTATGTTCCCAAACCGCTACAATGTCAGAATTGTAGTAAGTATGGACACACAAAGAAAAACTGTAGAAATGAACCTATGTGCTTATTGTGGATCTGACGAACATGCCACACAATGGAAATGTAGAGAACCAAATGTGTAAACTGTGGACAGGATCATCATGCTAGGTCCAAGGAGTGTGTGTACTACATATACAATACAGAACTGAAAATGTTACAAGAACGAACAGGGATGTCTATCAGAGAGGCTAAATTGAATTAAAAGTGAGAGGAATGCAAGATCCATCTAAGAAACATTCATATTCCTCAATAACAAGAGCAAAAATGAAGCAAAAACGGAAACAGATAGAAATAACAGAGCACAGACAAGTAAGTCTCAAGAAAAAATTAATAATTTAGAAATAAAAAAATAAAATAGAGAATAAAGAAAACAGGTACAAATGAGATGGATAATATTTTATCCAATTCATTTGAAATATTAATGCAAATAGACACACAGGAAGATGCTGCTACTAAAGTAACAGAAGAGGGTAGAGATAGACTGGAAATTAAAGATAAAAAGGCCTTTGGAGAGAACACCACCCAAAACAAAGAAACCAACTATTATTAGAGAAACATCAGTTAAACCAAAGATGAAGGAGATGAAAAAGGAACAAAAACAAAAACAAGCTAAGAATATATTTTTTATCTCCTAAAATAATAATAGAACCTATGAAGGCAAATGTCGAGAAGACTGAAGAAGTGAAAGAGAATCATACCATAGATGATAATGATTATGTCAAGGAGAAGAGATTACTCCTTCTCCAGTAATTGGTACAAGAGCAAATGAAAAGAGAAATACACATGATAATACTTGTGGATGTAATGATTGTTTCATTGAATTATGCAATAACAACAAAAAGCATAACAAAAGATGCTTTAACAAACATTATAAGAAATTTTATGAAATATAGAAAAAAAGAAAACACAGATTTGAGTAACCATGAAAAGGGTGCATGTGCATTGAGCACTTAGTCTATTATAAGGAAAACAGATGAATGTCGTGAGTAAATTATTAGAAAAATCCAAATTGATAATACAAAAAAGAGAATAAAACCTGACAAATATATAAAAAATATTTTCAATAGTTATATTATACAATGGAACGTAAATGGTCTACAGACCAGATTACACCTAGGAGAAATACAGCGGTTATTAAAAGAATATGAACCAATGATATTATGTTTGCAAACATGTCAACAAAACAATATTAACGATAGGTAAATATACCTTAGCATCTTCATCTAGAGAGGAAGAAGGGAATTTAGGAACTGTTATATATGTACATAACAAAGTATGTTATGACAAAGTACCTGTAAACTTTACTGATTTGCAAACGTCGAGTATTAGAATACGAATAAAAATGATAATTATGTAATTTATAATTTGTACAATCAACCTAATAAAAATTATGACGTTGACAAACTTAAAGAGTTACTTAATAATACTAAGGAACCAACGTTAATAGTAGGAAGATTTTAATGCCACAACCCAATGTGGGACTGTAATTGTACAGAATCAAATAGAGCAGGAAATAAAATAGAGGAATTCATAGATTCATATGACATGTGCTGTATAAATGATAACGAAATCAGCACATATTTTTCTAAAACACATGGAACATATTCCTCAATCGACCTAACTCTATGTACAACAAACATAGTAGACAGATTGGACTGGAATACAGTAGACGACTTGCATACAAGTGATCATTTCCATATTAATTTCTTTATTACAAAATAACCCCACCAAACATGCCCTCGATATAACATTTATAAAGCAGATTGGGAACAATATGAATTCCACACCAGGAATATCCCACCATTTGAATATTTGAAAGACCATAATGAAACTAATAAATTTCTTGTTGATTTCATTACAAATGCTGCTGATAAAGCAATACCAAAATCCAAATCTCATCCAACAAAACACAAAAGTCCCATGGTGGTCTGAAAACTAACAGAATTAATAAAACTAAAACACCAGATTGGAAGACGACTAAATAATTTGAATAGAAAATTCAGTAAATTAAACAAAACTTTGCCGATATTAGTAGGAACCTTACAAAAACTAACTATATTATTATTAGAAATTGATACATTAAAACCTCTTTATAATAAAATATCTGCAAAGTTTAAAAGAGAAGTAATTCAAGGAAGAATCATTTCATGGAAAAAAATATGTATCAGATCTCTAAAAATACTCCCATACAAAAAATATGGGAAAAATTCAGGAAAATAAATGGTACCCATGTCAAACCACCTAGACATGCCATAATAAAAGATGGGAAAAGAATACTTGATCCTAAAGAAATTAGTAATGTAATAGGTGAAAATTTAGCAAAAGTAAGTAGCAACAAAAATTTAGATGAGCATTTCCGCACAAAGAAAAATAATATAGAATTAATAACAATAAATTTTGAAACAGTAGAAGATATATATTATAATAGAAAATTTAGTATGGAAGAGCTAGAATTTGCTCTGTTGAACAGCAATAAATCTGCCCCTGGAGGTGACAATATTTGTTTTGAAATGATATGCCATTTAGCACCTTTGGCAAAGACATACATGTTAGAGTTTTTATAACCACTTATGGCTTAGAAATTTATTTCCTGATGAATGGCGCAAAAGCCATAATTATTCCAATCCCCAAACCTGAAAAGATCCCAGTAATGTAAGCAATTACAGACCTATTTCTTTAACAAGTTGTTTGTGGAAATTACTAGAGAAAATGGTAAATGCTCGACTAACATGGCACATACGAGAAAATAAAATTTTAACTCCCACTCAGTTTGGGTCACAGTGTAACAGATCTACATTAGATTCTCTCTGTAACTTAGAAGACCATATACGCCGAGGTTTTGAACGAAAACAAATTACTGTAGCTGTCTTTTTTGACATTGAAAAAGCATACGATACTACATGGAGGTATGCTATATTAAAAACTTTACAAAACAACAACATCTGTGGACATTTACCTAGGTTTATACAAAACTTTTGACAAATCGCAGTTTTCAGGTGAGAATAGATGATGTTCTGTCTAGAACATTTCCTCTAGAAAATGGTGTTCCACAGGGAAGCGTCCTTAGTGGCACACTGTTTACGTTAGCAATTAATGATATCAGTAAAAATCTACCTACTGGTATTAAAAGTAACCTGTATATGGATGATTTTGCCATATATTATTCAGCATCTCGAATAAAACATGCAGAACGAATCATTAACAAAAGCATAGTAAAATAGATGAATGGGCTTTATCTGTAGGCTTTAAATTTTCCATAGATAAAACCAAGCAATCATGTTTTATAAAAACAAAAATGGAAAAAAGGAGAAGAAATAGACATAAAAATCAGAAACCATAGTATACCAATTGGCCAAACAGCAAAATTTTTAGGATTAGTATTTGATACTCACATGAACTGGAAAGCCCACATAACATACATGAAATCAAAATGTAAAAGAGCATTAAACCTAATTAAAAACTGTCGAACACTACTTGGGGAGCTGATAGACATACCCCTTACTTTATTGTATAAAGCAACAGTGCTGTCTATCGTTGATTATGGAAGTGAAATATATGGCTCGGCATCAGACGCAACGCTGAAAACGGTAGACCCAATTCATAATGAGGGTCTTAGAATATGTTCAGAGCTTTTTCGATCATCACCAACATCATCTTTACAAGTTGAATGTGGTGAACTACCTCTGTCTCTCCATAGAGAGCTAGTAACGATGAAGAGTGCTCTGAGAATTCAGACAAATGATTCTCCAACCAAAAATTATTTGGATTAAGAGATGTGTTTATAAACAATCATCCACCTTCTTTCCCAATTAGGGCTAGAAGATTGTTTGAGTCGCTGAATATGTATATACAATTACCTGTAATGTTAAAATTGCCTCCTCCTTGACAATGAATAAAATGAAAATTTGTACACACTTGAAATATTTATCAAAAATCATTCATATACTCCAGAATACCAAAGACAACATGCAGTAGAGCATATAATCCGAAAAGGTCCACATTACGCAATATACACTGACGGATCTAAATCACAATACGGAGTGGGATATGCTGCGGTATCCCAAAACAAAAAACGTATCAGTTCTCATTCCCAGACAAAGCCCTCTGTATTTACAGCTGAGTTATGTGCAATAGTATCGGCCATAAAAATAATTAGAGAAGTCTCATATAATAATTTTGTAATTTATAGCGACTCCAGAAGTGCTATAGAAGCTTATTCAAAGCTATAATCCCAAAAATAATATTGTACAACATATATTTTTCTCACCCATAAATTGTATAATAAGGGAAAAAAATATTGAAATATGTTGGATCCTGCCCATGTAGGGATTAAGGGAAATGAAGAGGCTGATAAAGCAGCTAAAGAAGCGGTCCACATGACAAGAACAAATGTAGACATCCCTATCAGTGACTATACAAAATATATAAAAACAGTCATTGTAAAAAAATGGCAAAATATATGGAACGAAGAACCTGAAAATAATAAATTAAAACAGATAAAATCCAGTGTTGGAAAATGGAGTTCGTCATATCAAAGAGAGACAAGCACAAGTAATTCTGACACGTCTTCGAATAGGCCATACTCGTTTGACACATGGACACTTAATGAACAGTCCATGTGGCCCTCTTCCCAAATGCCCAGATTGCAATGTGTTGATAACAGTTAACATATACTGTGTGAATGTCCAAAATATAACCTGCAGCGATTATCAAATTTTGGAAATAGACCGATAGAAGAAATTTTGTCAGAATCTTCAACGTTTTCAATAGCACCCATTTTAATGTTCATGAGAAGCTGCAAATTAATTAAAAAATATAAGAAAAAAACAATCAATCAGTAATGTGAATTTTAAAACAAGTAAATTTTATGATTTTACTTAATTTATTTTAAATTTTAATATACCTTTTTAGTGAGTATGTATGGAAGCATGAGTTTAAATGTATTTATTGTGTGAGTGTGTTCCAGTATGAAAGCGTATGCCTTTTTACAGCTTTTAATTTCATTTTCATTTATCATCATTGACAAGTGACCTATTAGGTCCCAGTGCTAGGCTTCTAGCCTAGACTTGTCATTCCATCCTAATCCCTTGGGCCAGCCCTATGAGAGCTGATGGTCAGCTCAGTGGTCTGGTTAAACTATTTTAATAATAATAATAATGGGGTGTTGTACTACCAACATGAGCTGCCATTTGCAAGCTGATGAGCTCCTCTTTCTCCCTCTCCTGTCACTTCTGCCTTCTCTTTTCTCCTGGGTTTTATTCTTTCTTTCTCCTCCAGTCTTTTCTGCCTCTTCTCGCTTTTCTCCTGGGCTGTTCTTTCCGTCTCGAAAAAATTCTCTGCCTTTCTGCCTCTCTCTTTCTGCCTTGGCATCGTCTTCTCTCTCTTGGAATGCTCAACAGATTCATCAAAATAACGGTTGTATGATACAGGAGCATTTAAATCATCTCCCATTGAGAGCATGTTGGTAGATGCAAAAGAGGTGCCACTGGATCAAAATCAAACCTGCTGGGAAGCTGGTATAGATTCCAGAGGAATACCTGGAAGTCTTTGACCAGCATATGTATGAGAAGGAAAGGCATTGGCATTATTATGAAAATCATCCCAAGCAACCACATCCGTTTGCTTTTTAGAAAAGTAAACTTGATTCTCAGGGAATTAAATATTTAGGTGAAGATTCTACCAGTAAAGTATTCTGTTATTCCACCTGAAATTTCCAGACATTGTAGAATTCTGCAAAGTATTTTAATTTCACCAAGTCAGAATTGTCATGAGGCCATGCTGAGTCAATATTTTTAGAACATTCAGTGGAACATGGCACCTACACACCAATCTTCACGGATGGCTCAAAGTCTGATGCTGGCGTCGGCTTTGGTGTATTCTTGATATAGAGAGGAGTGGAATTTTATCATCCGTTGACCTGGAATTTTACTGCCGAGATAAATGCAATTTTAAAAGCTTTAATGGAGATTTTTAATTCATAATGGAAACAATTTTATTATATATAGTGATTCAAAAAGTGTAATTCAGGCACTCTAATCTTTTTACCTTTAAACCCTCTGATTTTAGAAGTATTAGAATGGTTGTTTTTATTGAAAAAAGAGGAAAAAGTTAAGTTCTGTTGGGTGCCTTCCCCATGTTGGGGTGGATGGGGAACGAAAAAGCAGACCAACTAGCGAAATCAGCGGTCAATCCCTCCAGAACCCACAAGATGCCTACTGACCAGAATATATCCTGTAGTAGGACAAACAATAAAAAGCATTGGCAGTCCCAGTGGGAGAATATTTTAACAAATAGAAAAATGCGTAGCATTGCATCAGGCTTCTGTGTCTCCTTGGTCATATCCCCATATGCCAAGGAACGGGAGACAAAAATGCAGGTTGAACCAGGCACACAAGACTCACGTCATGGGTTCTTGATGTCCTGGAAGAACAGGCCACTGCTGTGAAGACATTGTGCTGCCCCTGAGTGTGACAAGCTGGTTGAATGTCCCACACTTGCATTTGAGACAAAGGTTCCTGTCTTGGGGAAGAGATGAAGTTGATAACTGGAATCTTTCAATCCTGGAAAGGATTGTAACACTCAGCAATTGTATACTTTTTTATGTTGGAGGGGCCTTCTGAAGAAAATTTAGCTTGTATATAGAATATATGAAGAAATTTATTTATATATGTATCATTTAGATACTTTTATAAAATTTATTTTAATGATTATTTTTTATTCAAATATTTATAAAGCATACCTTTTAGATATTTTTATATGGAATTTTTTTTTACTTACTTTTTTTTAAAATTTGATATTTATATACATAACTTTTAGATATTTTTATATGAAATTTATTTTAAACTTAATTTTTATATTTAAATTTGTTTCATGTCAATAACCTAGATGTTATGACACCAGATTTAATAAACAAATCAATCAATCAATCTTTCTCTGAAATTCCTCAGGGCTTGTTCCTGACCAGTTTATCTCCTTTTGCAGCAGACAAGTAGAACCTGAAGTCCTCATTTTGCTGGGCAAAATTATTGTTGCAGACATCTTTGATAAATTAAATGTTTGCTTTAGAAAAAATATGGTAAAGACTATAAATGTTTGATAAACTCAAGGTGTCATGGTAATGGTTTTCAAGGTCTCAAGACGAAGGTTTATGGACTGGTGTTCCAGAAGACTCAGGGGTGTCCAAGGTCAGGTGATAAATACTCAGGGTGTCCTGATGACACTCAGGTGTTACTGAAGGACTCAGGTGCCGAAGGACTCTGGGTGTCCCAAAGTGATTCAGGGTGTTGAATAGAGCATCACGTTGTCTGAAAAGACTCAGTTTTTGGAAAAAGACTTATATTTAGGTATCCTGAATGTTGCCCAATGGGGTGCTTTTTTGTATTCCAGCAGGTATCCTTGAAGAATGTCTCTGACAAGAACCTATTGCCCATTTGGAAGATTTGCTGTTGCTGAATTTAGTAACTACGGTCACCCTGGACCTCCTCATCAGGCAGAGAACATTTCAGCAAGTAGAACAGTACAAATCAGAATTTGGGTCCTTTCTAAAATGTAGATGGCCACTTTCGAAGAAAGGATCCTTCCAGAACATCAAAACCTGAGATTTATTGATGAAATTGAGACATATTCGTTAATAAAAGAAACAATATGATGCCAGAAAAGCTAATAGATGCTCAAAAGAAATAATATGCTCCTTCAGTCATAGAAACAGCCAGCATGAAGAAAGAAACCATTGTTGACGTAATATGGTAAAACAACAAGAAGGGCAGTTTAAATCGTTGGCCATGTATCCCAGAAACAAGAACATTGGCCGTAGCTGAACACATGAAGAGAATGCCTGGATATTTATATAAAATCTGAATGCATATGAATTATTTCAGATATTTTAACACACAACACATCGAGGAAAGACAAAGACATCTTGCTATCCTGGAATGAAACTCTTGCCCTCCCAAAACTGACAACCAACGGATCAGTTTTATGCAATAAAAAGAAAATGGACTTAAATTTTACACAATTCCAACACTTTGATGGATCTAGTCTCTTTTATAAAAAAGGAGACCTTGATTATTTACCATCTTCTACATTACATGTCTTTTGCATGTTTATTGCTAAGGGATGGGATAGTAAACAGATTAACCCCAAAAGTTCTTGCGACAAAGCAAGCCTCAGAATTTACTATGATTTCTAAAAGCAGCCTAATAATGAAGAACTTTAATTAGTTAAAAGGAGATTTTGCTAGAATTTTCAAATTCATTCGCCCAGGAGAGATGTTAAATCTCACAGCCAAAACTGCATCTGGCACACTACAACGAACCAAAAGTTGTCTACTTCTCATAGAAATCAAGGGCCATTCATCAACATTGTATAGATGTTCACGACAGAAATCTCTACAAGAGCTGATAGAAGGCAGCAGGTTATCAGACCCAAAGAGGATAAGAATGGTTGCTCTTAATACAGAACGTAAGCTTTGCTATCCAGAAACCGATTTGAATATTCAAACAAGAGTCAGACCTACGCCCCTCCAGCAGAGAAGGAATACTGAGCCAAAGGAGGCAGCATGCCCAACCACCAGCAAATGCCACTTGGAGGACAGGAGAGCCCCAGCAAAGGCCAATAACATGCTTGCTCAATCACTGAGCTCCCCAACGCGAACCTCCAGCCATTAATCAGCTTGAAACCATTTTGCTGCACACATACACTCAAACTTAATATTATACATTTGCCATATACAGACGTTTGTTTATTTGTACCTTGCATATGCTAGGAAATATTATTTATTCTTGTATCTTGTTTTATGTATTTTCAAACTAACATGTAAGATCACTAAATTTTAAACACATATTTAAATAAAACACTAGCCTCATGGTATATTTTGAATATTTATTTAATAGAGTTTGAATTTTTCACCTTTGTTATCACACATGTTTTGTACCAAAACAACGTGATTGACCAGTACCCAGGCCTTATTCATTCTACCCACAAGTGATATAAAAGGTCGAGTTTTTGCATTGTAAGTCAGTAGTTTTAATGCCATAAAGGAGAAACAGCTTGCGACAAAAACCAATAAATGTTATTAGAAGTTTATTAGCGGCAGAAATTGATGAACGAGATTCGAAAAACTCTTTTCCATGAAGATACCTGCAAGAAATTTATTGATGCCACCAAAGCAATTGCTTTTAACGAGAATTGTATAAGAGAAAACTATGCTCCTAAAATTAATTAATATATATATATATATATATATATATAAATATTATATATATATATATGATAGTATATGGACTCATATTTATATATATAGTTTACCATGTACAACACACACATTATATATGGCCAATAGATATATATATATATATATATATATATATATATATATATATATATGTTAAATTGATTTCTAACAGATCCAAACATTCCTTTCGAATATATTAATAACGTGGAATTGCAGTCTACATCAGAGATGTGGTACCTCAGCTCCTTCCCCTCTCCTCTCCTTCTCTCTCTCTCTCCACCTACAGATTCCTCAACTCTCTTCCCGCTCGCATATTTCCTCTCTCTCAGCATACAGATCTCTTTCTCTCTCGAACATAATCCTCAAAAAGAAATGGATCTTCTAAGGAAACCCAATCTTTCCTACATAAATAGATTTATTATCAAACAAACCCAACAAGTAATGAATTAAAGAAAAGATTAAAATGCATAATAAATGAATTATCGAATCAAAATAGTCTAATTCAAGATTTAATCTTACTCTGACTAAAAAGTCTTACTATGGCTAAAAGCCTTTACACCCAAAACTCCCACACACTCCATCTTAGACATTATACGTCTAGTCTTAAAGTCAACCACATGAGAAATAACCACTACATTGCAAAGATTGCAGTGTCCTTTCTCTATCACCACAGCAATTCCACAGACATCTGTCGAAAGATTAAACAAATCGTAATCTCCCACAAATATACAAGTGCAAAACATAATAATGAAAGTCTAAAATGCATGGTTAATAAATGTGAAACAAAACACAATAAAATAGAATATTAAAGTGACATAAATGGCTATGTCCAACTCTCCACACAAATTCATAAGTGTCTTGAATATGGTAAAATTCAAAGTTCACAGTCTACACAGAAAAAAGAGAAGTCTGAACTTTACCTTAACTGCCGGTTTCTAAGAGATTGGAAACACACAAAGCTATGTCTGGACGATCTCGCTCTTGCTTCGCTAATAATCAATCAGACTTAACTTTTGGGCAGAATTAGACACACAACCTATATTTTCTAACGCTCGAACTTACGTACTCGCATACCAGCTCGGTCGGCTGCCTCACAAATCAGAGCCAATATTGTGTGTTCATCAAGCCAAAACAGCTGAAGTAATCAAACTATTTGCTGAATGCAATGATTTTGCAACTGAGCACTCGCCCTAGTTCCAACTTGAAGCGTCTCTTTCTTTCATCACACTTATAACTGAATATACATGGTAATTCTAAAATCAAATGTATTATCCATATATATATATATATATATATATATATATATATATATATATATATATATATATATATATATATAACTAAGGAAGTCGAGAAGTGAAGTGTGGCTTTGGAGTCAGTTTTCAACATATGAACTCCTGTGTTGTTCGTAATAAGCAGTTTTTGTATTTTTTTTTTTTTTTACATATATTTTTCTGTTTCTCTTCATGGCTTTTAGAATCCAGCCGTGACGTCACGCTGACATTTTGCTGGTATAAGCTCTGTTAGCTAAGACAGAAACTTGCGTGCAAAAAAAATCCAAATAAACTAAAAACCCGAGTATTAATAGTTGAATATATACTTTCTAAGGTACAGCAGCTCTAAAATTGCAAATGTGCCTGGTACATTGTATATATATGTTTAAGTGATAATGTTAGAAAATGATTGCTATTAACTGTTGTTCCAATTTATTTATATCACAAGCTCCCTAAGCAAGTGAGTGAGTTTTGTAAAATGGCGTTCAAACAATTTTATTGACGCCGGGTAGTTCATGCAGTAAAAGTAAACATTACTTAAAAGTTAAGAACACCATCATTATATGCCAGACTCATGCGTGAATAGCTGAACAGCAATAACATTGAATTATCTCACCGTTTCCTCTTAATGACGTAAGAAATAAAGAAAAAGAATCGGCTCCCGACTCTGAGGCTTTCTCTAATTACAGAAGAAGCATTCCGCCGTCAAGGCAGCCATGCCCGAGGGAAATTCCAATTACTTTTTTTTTTTTTCTTTTTTTTTACTTTACCTTGAGACCTTTTTAATGGGGTTTTGATCTCCACTTTAGTACTCATAATTAGAAAATTATTTCTTTTTCGGACATAATGGAGTTGATGAAACCAAATTTATAGAATTGTTGTGTTAAGAAAATATGGAATATGAAATATTTATGCTGAACGATCGTGGTGATTTATAACCTTGCACAAAATAATGGCAGTAATTACAGCGACAGTTAATATGATAATGTTTATTTTTTCTTTTAGTAAATGATAACAAAATTAGGACATCAAAAATTAAGGCTTAAATATTCCCTCTTTACTGCCTTAACGTCTTAAAAGCAGAAATTTTACCAGAGATAATCCACTTCGACGTAATTTTCACTCATCATACGCCTGGCATCATCTTTTTCGTAATTTTCAACTGGTCATCAAACCAAAAACCAGTTATGAGTAGTTCTTTCATCAGACTTTTAACTCTAAACTAGGCAAAGGTGCTTTACCTAATTTAACGGCTGGACTGGACCTGAAGTGTAGCGGAATGGTGGGACGTTGTCAGTGTAGCTTTCGCTGTCGTCTTTATAGTTACACCAAGTTATACTTAGAAAGGACCTTTACTGGTAACTTCTTTGTATAAAATTCATGGAAGTTCTATGGCACCATTTGAAGAACAATTGACATTCTAGAAACCTCGACTATCCAGAGTTTTTTCGTGCAAGGAACCACAATCCCTTGAAAGTCATCTCGATTCATGAAAGGTTAGCAACTTTCTCATCTAAGAGGTATCTTCCGTCAGAAGCTTTGCCGCGACGAACTTTTATACGGAGATCTGACTTCTTTGAACATTATTTTTAAGAACTATTTTAATACAGTTTCCAATACAGAGAATAATATTAATTGGGAATCTGCAGAAAAAATAACTTAGAGTGTAAGTCAAGTAAAAATATCACGATGATTAGAAAACTGATCTCTGTGCTTCAGCAAACAACAAATGAAAACAAGGCCGACTTGGCAGAACAGAACTTGCCTCGTTTTGAACAGGCAAATGATAAGGACGTCACATATCACGTTCGTAAGCAAACTCGTGACCTCCTGACTTTAACAACAGAGAGGGGCGAACTGGAGGAAACGGTGAGGAAAGTGGAGGAGAATTTTTGCGAAATAGAAAACCAGCTCGAGATGGTCCAAAATGGAGAGGATGCACTTGTTCAGGCCCTAATCAGTAAGACCAAAAGTCTGGAAGTGAAAGTTAAGGAAATGGAGGAGAACTGCAGTAAAATGGAAAATCGTCTTCAGTGGCAAAGGATCGAAATCAATCAAGTAGATGGGCTGCTTGAGAGGATGCACAGAAGGCTGAAAGATGTCACGAAGTCCAACGAAGAATTGTGTTCTAGGATAAACGAGCTGGAGGAAGAGAAAACCATCTTAGAACACCGCATTCATTGGCAAAACTTAGAAGCGGAGGAAATGGACTCTTTGGTGCAGGAGCAGGATGACGTATTAACCGCATCTACAAAGGAAAACGAAGAACTGCGACAGAGAATAAAAGACCTGGATGAAGAGAATACGAGTTTAGAAAGTAAGATTGACTTCCAAAGCCTAGAAATTAATGAAATGGGCCAACTCTTAGATAAACAGCATGAACTACTGAAGGGTTCCACAAGAGCAAATAAGCTTCTAAAGGTATTTCCAAGAGTCAGAAAAAATGAAAACAAAGAAAAATCCTAGTAATGTCGAGTTCGCCGGCAAAAGCGGGAAAGGGATTATTGCTTCCCTGCCCTTTCGGTAATGGATTATCATAGAGGACAGTTAAGAACTGTGACGACAGTGAACCACTTGGAGTAAAAAAAATATCTTAAGCTGGTGAACAAAGAATTCTGAGTACAATAAACGTTTCACCTTGAGGATAGCATGACTTTTTTCGTGACAGAACGGAAAGTGTGATCATTAGTTTTACCTTTCTGTCAGAGGTTGGGGTGCTTTTATTAAAGTATTGTAAGTGAATCGTAAATTACGAAAGGTACTGCCGCAGAAAATTACTTACTACAAACTAAAACTAAAGTTAACCACCTACCTGTATAAGAATAGATCCCCATTTACCTTGATCCGAATAAATGTTCTGCTATTGACAGATAAAATATATATATATAATATATATATATATATATAATATATATATATATATATATATACCCAAATATTTTATAAACATAATAAAGCTTTGATCTTATAAGATTAGCCATTGAAATAATGATTTTTCGGTGTTTTAAAGTTGTGGGGTGATGATTCGTTTCTCAATAAAATTCTTATTGAAAACCTTATTTGTATTAATTACCTGGCAACACAAAGTTTAGCAAAGCTGTCAGTATGAATTCTATACAGATTTTTTTGTATAATCAAATATTTACACAAGATTTTTCCCTTTTAAAGAGGTAATATTTCTGCTTTTTATTTGCTGGAATGGCTTTATTCTAAAGATCAGCAAACTGCTAAAGTTTTACGAGTTGTGACCATTATCCATCTGCGAAATGTTAGTGGAACATGTGTTTTTTAGTTTTACTGCCTTTGTCCCTAAAAGGCATTTTCTCTTGAACTGCTGTTGAATTGTTTCTTTGAGGTCGCTAGTTCAAGAGTAAAGAGCTTAACTGTCCTGCCAGCTTTGTTTTCTGTGACATTCTCCTTATCATGGTTCATGAACTCAGAAGAGTTTTCTTTTTATCCTATAAACTCGGCAGATTTATGTAATGAAAATCAATATGTTGAACAGAAACAGTTCTCTCTTTGCCCTATGAAGATGAAAATGACACGCTGAATATGATCAGTTGTTTTAATTGATGCAACTCCGTGTTTTGAATGCTTCATTGGATAGCATGACCAAACGCTGTACAGTCGGTAAGTCAAGGTAGGCGTTATAAGAGATAATGCGGTACAGGAAGTTTTAGTCAGGCTTCTCAAATATTAACAACTGAATGTGAAACCATTTTGACATTCTCGGTTTACATTTATTATGGTGTTTGTTAAATGGGCAAGAGATCTCGCTCTTCCCATTTTGGAAAAAAGGATAACAATCTGCTCCTTATACCTTCCACCAGACCTTGCTTTTAACATTGGAGATATTCAGTCGTTAATTGACCAACTTCCAGCTCCTTTACTTCTGCTAGGTGATTTTAATGCCCACAACTCCCTTTGGGGAAGTCGGTTTTTAGATAGTAAAGGGAAATTAATCGAAGAGCTTATTGACATTAATGATGTTACCCTACTGTATATAATAATGGGTCAATGACTTTCCACAACATTCATGGTAATCATTTCTCCGCACTGGACCTTAGTATTTCTTCAACTAGTATCCACCTTGATTTTAATTGGTCTGTTAATGAAGATTTAAATGGAAGTGATCACTACCCGATCCATTTGAAATATGCTATGAATGCTCCATCTGAAGTTTTACCTAAGTGGAAGGTAGAGGACGCAGACTGGGATAAATTCAGTAAGGGTGTCAATCTAGATAGGGAGTTTGAGTCCTTTCATTCTCATCTAGATGCCTATGATTACTTTATTGAATCTACTTTGAAGAGTGCTGAAGGCTCGATTCCAAAAACAAAAGGCAAACCTCGTAGACTTGCAGTTCCCTGGTGGAATAAGACATGTGGTATTCTGAGAAAAGTGACTAGGAAATGCTACAGACGTTACAAAACTAGTGGCTCCCCCTCAGTCTAAATTAATCTACAAACGTGCTTTAGCCAAGCAGCGGCGTTTTTATAAGAAAGCCAAAAGAGAATGTTGGCTTTACTATATTAATGGAAACAAACTCCAAGACCCCACTAAGAGTGGTGTGGCGCAAAATAAGGAAACTGAGTGGAAAATTTGTTGCGTCACCATTGCCCTCATTAAAAATAAATGACACTCTAATCACAGAGCCCACTGAAGTTGCCAATGAGCTAGGAAAACACTTTTCTAAAGTTTCCAGCCCTAACAATTATTCTCCAGAATTTCAAAGAATTAGGAATTCTGAAATGTGTCTAAAGTTTGATTCGGGAAAATCTGAACCATACAACTACAAATTTTCCCTAAGAGAACTTCGTGAGGCGCTCTCCTCAAGTGAATCCACAGCTCCAGGTTAGGATACAATCATATATGAAATGCTGAAACACCTCCCAGATGATGCCAAAAATATTTACTGAAGATTATAAACAAAATTTGGGAAACTGGAATTTTACCCAAGGACTGGAAAATATCCATAATTGTCCCTGTTAAAAAGCCTAATAAAGATGCTTCCCAAGCCACCAGCTATAGACCAATAGCTCTTACCAGCTGTGTATGTAAGCTGATGGAGAAAATGATAAATACTAGACTGGTTTGGCACCTGGAGACCAAGGGATTACTATCGCCATTTCAATTTGGTTTCAGAAAAACCGCTCCACCCTTGATCCTTGCTGAGGCTGACCAACCAAATCCAGCAAGGATTCGCCAAACAGTGTCAGACCATTGGCATATTTTTTTGACTTGGAGAAAGCATATGACACTACCTGGAGAATTGGCATCATGAAACAATTGCACAAGATGGGCATATGTGGAAGAATGATCAGGTTTATATATTCCTTTTTAACAGACAGACTTTTTAAGGTAAGAGTGGGAAACTCCTTCTCCCAACCTTTTATGCAGGAGGAAGGAGTTCGCCAAGGAAGCGTTTTAAGTGTAACACTTTTTTTTCAGTGGCAATAAATAGTGTGGTTGAAGAAATCTCACCCCCTGTTAAATGCTCGCTTTTTGTCGATGACCTTGCAATATACTGCACAGGATATGATTCCTTGTCTGTATGTAAACATTTGCAAAGGTCTATTAATGCTATTACTAAGTGGGCTGATGAGAATGGTTTCAAATTCTCCTCTTCCAAAACAGTTGCAGTAAGATTCACCAGGTGCCGGCGTGTGGAAGAGGTTCCCACACTTAGTTTAAAAGGGTCCATTCTTCCTTACGAAAAGTGAAGTTAAATTTCTGGGGATGACTATTGACCATAAATTAACATGGGCTAGCCACATAAATGCCCTAAAGTTTAATGTTAAACAATCTATGAATATTTTAAAGGTTGTTTCTGGATTTAGTTGGGGGCTGATAAGAAATCCCTTCTGAGGCTATATGACTCTGTGTCGATCTAAGCTAGACTACAGCTGTCAAATTTATTCCTCAGCCTGTAAAACCAAGCTAAAGGAACTGGATGTTGTACACAACATGGGGTTGAGAATATGCTCAGGGGCTTTTAGAACTTCGACTGTTGAAAGCATATATGTAGACACAGATCATTTTCCCCTTGATCTAAGAAGGTAAGAATACATGGCTAGAATGAAAAGTGCTCCCAAAAATCCCTCCTTTCAGCACTAAAGGAAACAGACTCTCGAAGTTTTTCTGGTACAAGAGCTTCTAAACCATTCCAAATTGACTGAATGAGGATGTTAGGAATAGTCATCTTAAATCCCAGAAAGTCATGGAAGTAGAATATCCTGTAAATCCTCCATGGCTTATCCCAAAAGCATCAATATGTAAGAAACTGTTTAACAAAAAGGACTGCACTAGAGAAGAGATTAGGGGAAAATTCTTAGAGCACGATGTCACCCATACTAATTTTACAAAGATCTATACAGATGGATCAAAGTCAGATAGTGGTGTTGGTTGCGCTGTTATCCTTAGTGATACAGTGTACACAGCTAGATTACCTGACTCTGCATCAATATTTACTGCCGAATTAACAGCCGTAGTCTCTGCCCTAGATTTAGTTTTTGAAAGTAGTGACTCTAATTTTGTCATATACTCAGACTATAGAAGCACCTTAGAAGCTATTAAAAAATTTAATAGCTTTCATCCATTAATTCAAAAAGTTCAGGAGTGGCTTTTTCGTATATATTGTCAACGTAAATCAGTCTCTTTCTGTTGGGTCCCTTCTCACGTGGGGATTCGCGGAAACGAGATGGCAGACAGGGAAGCGAAAGCTGCTAGTATTTTATCAGAAACCTCTTTCAGAAAAGTGCCTCATATAGACCTAAAAGGTCCCATTAGATCTTATGTTTTAAGTAAATGGCAAGAAAAGTGGACTTCTCCTCTTCTTGCCAATAATAAGAAATATAGAAATATTAGGGATAAAATATACTACCGTGGTCTTCGTCATTGCAGCTTGACAGACGAACAGAGGTTATTTTAACCAGATTAAGGATTGGGCACACTCGTCTAACCCATCAGTTTATTTTAGAAGGAAGCAGCTCTCCAGAATGTGCTTACTGTGACGAGACACTAACAGTGGAGCACATTCTGGTGGTCTGCCCCAGATATTTTAACCAAAGAGAAAGATATTTTCAGGGTAGATCCCTGCCTGATATTTTGGGAGATGAAGCAGATATTTCTGCTATCATCTCTTTTTTAAAGTGTATTAAAAATTTTTAACGATATTTAATTTTATTTAATTTATTACATCACGTAGAATTTTAATGACATTAAATTTTTTAATGTATATATCACTTCATTCATTAACTTCATACCCTTATTTATTGGTCACATCACTTCATTTTATTTATTAATCGTTTCCTTCATGAATTCATAACTTTAACATAATTTATTTTCTCTCCATTACGGCGCTGAATGGCCTTCTTGGCCCCAGTGCCTGGGCTTTTGCCCTAAATATCATACATCCATCCATCCATCCATCGCTTTTTCCTCAAATGACCTCCTTCGATTTCTGTTCATAAGCAAGAATCTATCGCACGTTCCTTGAAAACGGTAATTTATGCATTTATGTATATATTCAAATTATATATATATATATATATATATATATATATATATATATATATATATAAAGATAAAATCCACGAAGGAAACGGAAACACTGGAGTGCTGCTATCTAGTTCCTTAAATTTTTCTTTCTCCTCTTGCTTTGCGGCTGCTATGTGGCGTTTTAACATCATGGCACTGAATTCGTTGAATGGGTGATTGTCATATCTTCTTAAACGGCGTGGTAGCAAAGATTTAGGGAGCACTTGTTCAGACAGACACTTCTTCAGGAACTTGAGTTGAATTCTGGTCGAATGCGCAGCCGAAAGAGACTTGGAGAAGGTAGCGACTACGCAGTTCAAAAGAGGAAACAGGATAGCAAAAGAAAACGTGGCCCTCATTATGTATATACATATATATATATATATATATATATATATATATATATATATATATATATATATATATATATATATATTATATTATATATATATATATATATATATATATATTATATATATATATATATATATATATATTATATATATATATATATATATATATATATATATATATATATATATATATATATATATATATATATATATATATATTTTACATACAAACTGTATATATATACACATACACATGTATATTTACATTTATATGTATAATATACTTCTATATTACATACATATACATGTTTTATATATTTGTATATACATACATATAATTAGTTTAAGGAATGAATAATTTTCAGGGTACTCAGATACTCAGACAAGGCCAGGAGTAAACTAGATTTTTTCTCAATAAACATCAATATCCAAACCTTTATCACCTCACCATCCTTGGCACTTTTCCTGCTAATGAAACGAACGTCTGCAAAAGAGAATTTTTCCTTCATTGTACAGCAAGAATTTTCCAGATATTTTCTGTAATATTATAAATTATATAAAAGCTCATTAAAGCAACCTACCGCTGGGATTTACGTATCCGATGGCGCTATTAACTTAAGCCTATTATTCCAATGAGCTTATTCAAAAGTGGTTATCATCGTCTAATTTCTCTCTCTCTCTCTCTCTCTCTCTCTCTCTCTCTCTCTCTCTCTCTCTAAATGTTCGGTATGCGTGTGCGGGCGTGTTCCATTCCAAAATTATATTCTAAATAGAGTGACGCCACAGATATGTCGAACAGTAATATAAAGAGATGCTTAAGTTTATCTGTGGAAAGAAATAAAGGTGTCATTGTTACGTCGTAACCTGTTATTGAAAACGTCATTTTAACCACGGAAAGGATTAATGAGAAGGGTATAACGACAATATTCGAAGGATTCAGATAAAATCATCAAGAGGCAAAAAGCAGGTTATGACAGTGATGGAGAAAGAAAACGTAGAAAGTTGAATGAGTAGTGTGAAGGATTTTGTGGTGGTGCAAGATCGAAATTGTTGGGGGAAAGCAACTTAGAGGAGGGTGGTGGTTGTTGGAAGATTAAAACAACAGCAAAAAACCGAAACAAGAAGAAGAGGCAGAGATGAGCTTTTTTAATGTTGATAAGGCTCTTTCCTAGACAGTGACCCCCAAGGGTTTTCGGGGGTCGTTATCTACGACCTCTGTAATATTTCTTGGAGGTCATTATCTTGATGATATTTACAGTCTGATGTTTATGTTTTTACGGTAATCCCCAACGGACTTGTACTAAACACTGGACAAATACCGGGTTAAAATGGGGGTCGCTATCTAGCAAAGATCCGTTGATAAATGCACGTAAAAGCAATTAGACAAATTTAAAAATGTCCTTTTTTTTACCCTCAGGCTATGAAGGTAAATACTGATATGACGAACGACACTATTTCTAATATATCCCCAAAAGCATTGGTAATATACCTTGCTGACCCAAGGCTAACAGAAATAGCATGGGCTTAAAATGTATATGTGGTACATTATTTTTGCAAATATTGTAGAAGGCAAAGTATAGAGATTTTTATTATTTCAGCTAACTTCAACTCGTCGTTTTGAAATTTAATTTCTGTTTTGTTAAATTTTTTTTTCATCAATTCAACTTTAAACGACACCAGAATAGTATTCTATCCTGAAAACGAACTTGACACAGGTCGATCAAAAATATAACCACAAGCAATCAATCATTCATGCCTTCTCACCTTTCTCTCGTATTAGTGCGCAGCAGTAAGCATGGATGGCATTAAACTATTTCTCCTTGAAAAGTAATTTATAATAGCTTTGCATGTAAAAAAATTTTTAAACATATTCTATTTTTATCAAATACATATTTTCTAGAGATAATATAACTCGTTCCATGTAGCTACCTGTAACTCGTAATGTTACCTTTAGCTTCTGTTATTTTGCTCTCTGTTATATTGCAATAAATTTCTGGTATTCAGATTTGAAGTTTCACCAAAGTTAATATCTCAGAATGAAAATTAACCTTGCTCTAACCGTTCAAAGAGAAAAACCGCTGTAATCAAACATTTTTAGTGAGAGACAGGAGCACTTCAGTCAGGGTGTTCTACGCCCTAAAAGAAATAAGTTGATACACGATAAGTTCTTTGATGTAGGAATATTGTTGCTGTTGATGCTTTTAATTCGGAATTCCTGGCATTAAATAAGACCAGTTTCAATCCAAAGTACGGAAAGAAATATTTTTAAAAATCGTTGAACACTTGTAAATCTTGATATAACTAGAATGTGTCCTTTGGATATATTTCTTTCCCAAAATGTTTAGTTTCAAAAGGATTAATGTCTACAACTCGTAAGTTTATGAGAGAGAGGATGGTTTTCCGAAGAGAGTTCTCTCATCTCAAGAAGAAAATATCCTCGCCGCTTGTGGAAATGGGGACAGGTCTCTTTCAAATGGCCACTTCGTTGTGTTCAACTCAACCTCGGGAAGTCTTTGGGGAGAAGTTCATGCAATATCTTGTGAATCCAAGGCAGGTTCAACTCTGCCCTGGAAGTCTTTAGGGGAGAAGTTCAGGCAATATCTTGTGAATCCAAGGCAGGTTCAACTCTGCCCCGGAAGTCTTTAGGGGAGAAGTTCAGGCAATATCTTGTGAATCCAAGGCAGGTTCAACTCTGCCCCGGAAGTCTTTAGGGAGAAGTTCAGGCAATATCTTGTGAATCCTAGGCAGGTTCAACTCTGCCCCGGAAGTCTTTAGGGGAGAAGTTCAGGCAATATCTTGTGAATCCAAGGCAGGTTCAACTCTGCCCTGGAATTCTTTAGGGGAGAAGTTCAGGCAATATCTTGGGAATCCAAGGCAGGTTCAAGGAAAACAAACACTGAACAAAGAAATACGATGGCCAGAGGACTCAGAGCAAGGGATTTTCGAAGCTGGATGAAAACTATCTGGCGAGTTAATGATAATTCTACAAAAATCGAAACAGTGTTATCAGACGGTCAGTAGGAATTATAAAGATACAAATGCTCACGCTGTATATTAATAAGCCAGGGTGCCCTAAGGAAGCCAAGTTGGAATTAATCCAATTTTTTCCTTGGGTAAATTGGCAGTGTTTCTTCAAAGTCATAAGTTTTTCAACAGAATTGGACGTAAAATGCAAGATCGCCATTCTCAGAAAACTATGAAACGACAAAGTTGAATGAAATCTAGGAGAGCTTAGTGTGGAAATAAAATAACAGTTCAATAACAGGGAGGTATGAAAGTGAAAGCTAGCTCTAAAATGTTTCTAACTCAGCTGCAGCCTTATTTGGACCAATGTTTTTATCAATAGCAGTAATATACTATATATATATATGTGTGTGTGTGTGTATGTATGTATGTATGTATGTATGTATGTATGTATTTATGTATATATAATCATGCATATATGTCTGTATATATGTATATGTATATACGTACATACATGTATATATGTATGTGTATATATATGCATATAAATATATATATGTACACGTAATACATATAGGTGTGTGTGTGTGTGTTTAAATAGGTGACTGTGCAAGTATATAAAGACAATGGCCATTGTCATAAGCATGATATCTACCTTCGCCTGTTTATGCAAAATACCAATATTTAGTCATTTAGAGATAATATTTTCCAAGCTGTTTGAGTAAACTAACAGCTATAAACTATTGTTTATCGTCATGATTTAATTTAAATGTGTATAGAAATAATGACCAACCACCTTCACTTTTCAGCATTACATTGAAGCTGACTTTTATTTAAGGAGTAACATGGAGTTACACTGTTTCACGTTATTTTGGAACATTGCATCTTCTACAAAAAATTCGTGGTATTTCCATGAATGGAACGGCATGATGTACAGAGTAATCATAGTCTTCGATTGTGGGCTGATGTTGGCAAACAGCAGTTTTGGTCTGTCTTGCTGTAAGGGATTAACGTTTGTGAGCAAACTTGGCTAAGGAAACCTATTATAAAAGGAACTATACTAACCTAACAGGCCGTGTTATTTAGTCAGGGGCTGTGCCCCCTGGATCCCCAATGAAGGAAACTCCACTTTTTACTAAAAGCTCCCCTATAACACTGGGCATATGCAGTAGTAGTCCAGGATGGCTGCATACAAAAACATATCATTTCTGGTGTTAATTACAGTCGAATGACAAAAAATAACAGTAAATTGTTAATAAACAACCAAAATACTATAGGAAAAGTCAATTTCCAAGGTAATATTCGATGCAGAGCAACCCTATAGTTGTACCAAAAAAATCAAGGGGGAATGTAAATGAACAAAAATATGTCTTAGGGGATACAGAACCCATAGAATTTTGAAAAAATTGTAAATTTCTGCTTCAGTAAGCAGATAAGCTGCTCATTTTTTTCAGATTTATCGAAAAGTGGCTGCCGAAGAGCAAGAGCCTGTGCCAGGTTCCTACCTGGTTGATGAGCTCTCGCTCCACAAATACAGTTGCAGGCACACTACGCTATTCGCATGAGGTGCAGAGCTGCATTGCCTTGGTTTTTTTACAATCTCTGCTGTGGAAATACAACGTCAAATATTCAAAAGAGTAAATGGAATGAAGTCCTCTGATCATATATGTTTTAATGGGAAGACAGATTCATTTCTATATAAGTTTATAAATCAATATCAAACTGCATTGGTAAATGGAAATTACCGTTTTTTGGTTTTTGTTTTTCCCACGTGAAGTTGTAAGAATCCTGCGGTTATTGTATTGTATTTCACATGTGGTAGATATAATCATAGAGTTCATCCTAAAAAGAAGAGGCAGTAGTGTTTGTTAATATACGCTAAATAATCCTAACATTGATTTAGAACCGCTCAACAATTAGTCATTAAGGTTAGTATGTCCTTCAAAACTATAGAAAACGTTACGGACTTATAACTTCTTCAAAGAAAACTAATTTCGGGATTCGTTGGTAATCTTACTTATACGTGATGATATGTAGACGTTTTATTACTGGTTGCAATTGGGGCAAGAACCTATGCCAGCATATAACTGACTTAATCTAAAAGACCAAACGGAAGTTTTATGACAGAAATGAACCCTTCTAAATCAGTTTAGGAGAGGAAGATGTGAGATGTACGTACGTGCTTCCCTGTTTCGTCCCTCTAAATCTTCGTTCGTGGCGATCTGGATGGGATGCTTTTGTATCTAACGCGAGTCTTTTCGCTTTGTCTGAAAGATACCTGGCACCTTATGTCCAAATTTTGGGCACATGCTTGCTAGTACCAGCCGGCACAAGAACGAGGTGTCCAAGAATTCACTTTGTGAGACGACCAAGTGGCCATACAAGTTGTTCGGCGAGGACGACGACTGTCTAGTCTGGACTAGAGCCCAGAGGAATTACTCTGCTCCACAGGTGATAAGGTGGAGGTCTGCCATCGACAGACCGCCTTTACCTAATTTCTCTCACAAGCCTGGGATAACTTCTTAGGACCTTAGGAGGCTCCTCAACAAGTTGCACAGCTACCCAAGCTCCACATGGACAGAAAAGCATCTCACCTGAAGTACAAGGGTGATGCAAAGCTTTGTTTTGAATGGATGAATAACTGGCACCTCGCTCACTTTCTTTGTCAACTTGCAAGTCAGCTCTCAGACCCAGTGCATGGTGGGAGGGATCTAGGTGCAAGTGAGTTACGCAACAAGCAACTCTGTCTTAGAGTTTTAATCGAAAGGTGCGACTCCTCTGTTAATTTTTAAACAAAGTTATGAGGGCGCTAGCATTATCATTTGGATCCTCTGTATTACAGTATATCAACCCCATTATGATGATGTAGCTGACACACGAAGGTCTTAGACTTCTGGTTTTCAGCATGTCTTTTTGGGATGTGTATATTAACCCCATACCTTTTAAAACACCGAATGCGATCACAACAGTCATCCAGCTAGCAGGTACTTAATTCACTGCTTAGTTCGACAGAGGAAGAGAGAATTTCAGTTTCCTTGGAAGGGTCAACACTGAACAAAACCCAGAGAACTGGAGTCGTCTCCTGTCTTGCTCCTCCTGTCTATAATAGTGTGCTCGGCGGCAATCGGCAACTGACAGCAACTGTGTAACAGATGATAAGAAATCTGCTCGATACTGATGTCATATAAGCTAAACATTATGTATGGAAATGATGGAAATAACAGTGTGTGGCATCACATACATTTCATGTACCAAGTAATGTCAAAAACTACATAAATTTTGGATAGGTTGATAAATCATTTTGTATCAGATATTTGTACGCGAATAAAATAATAAAAATACCGTTTTGTTATGCCAACAGCCAGTGGGTAAATGAGATAGATGGATAGAAGTCTGTTCATAAGGCTCAACTTCATTCAAACTGAAGTCTTTTAAAGCCTCACATGGTACACAGAATTAAACTCCACACATAAGTATGAAGTTTGCTCACAAACGTTAATCCCTTAGGCTTAGAGCAAGACAGACCAAGACTGCTGTATGAGAGAATGCTCTGCATGCATCTCCCTGTTTGTCAACGTCAGCCCACAATCGAAGGCTATGATTACTCTGTACATCATGCCGTTCCATTCATGGAAATACCAAGAATTTTTTGTAGAAGAGGCAATGTTCCAAAATAACGTGAAACAGTTTAACTCAAGCTACTCCTTAAATAAAAGTCAGCTTCACTGTAATGCTGAAAAGGGAAGGTGGTTGGTCATTATTTCTATACACATTTAAATTAAATCATGACGATAAACAATAGTTTATAGCTGTTAGTTTACTCAAACAGCTTGGAAAATATTATCTCTAAATGACTAAAGATTAGTATATTGGTATTTTGCATAAACAGGCGAAGGTGGATATCATGCTTATGACAATGGCCATTGTCTTTATATACTTGCACAGTCACGTATTTAAACACACACACCTATATGTATTACGTGTACACTCGGCAACAATGAAACAGCGACCTCTTCCAAAATGATTCGTTTGATATGGAAAAAAAGAAGTATCTGGCAACTTTCCTACTGCGTCCCGTGTTTTAGTGATGTTATTGTTTCATCTTCTCTCTCTCTCTCTCTCTCTCTCTCTCTCTCTCTCTCTCTCTCTCTCTCTCTCTATATATATATATATATATATATATATATATATATATATATATATATATAGGTTATATATATATAAAATTGAATCGCAAAATAGGTAAATTAAACAAATAGGATAGATAATTATTTATTCCAATTATGAGTGAAAATATTGAACCAAAAATTTACTCATTGCACCTCTTACAACCTTTCAAAAATTAAGGTCTCGTCTCTGTAAACTTAAATAATCTTCTCTCTCTCTCTCTCTCTCTCTCTCTCTCTCTCTCTCTCTCTCTCTCTCTCTCTCTCTCTCTCTCTCTCTCTCTCTCTCTCTCTAGAGATAAATAGGATGGTATTTAACTCTGATAAATTTGAATCAATGAACTATGGTGATAAAGTAGGAATGCTATATGCATATAAAGGACCTAATAATGAGACAATCACAAACAAGGAAGCAGTTAAAGACCTTGGTGTGATGTTGAATAGGGAATATGTTATGCAATGATCAAATAGCAATTCTATTGGCAAAATGCAAAAGCAAAAATGGGAATGTTGTTCCGGCACTTCAAAACAAGAAAAGCTGAACACATGATTATGCTTTATAAAACGTACATGTACGTAGTCCACTTGAATATTGCAATATAATATGGTACCCACACTACCAAAAGGATATTGCACAAATGAAGAGAGTGTACAAAGGTCATTTACAGCTAGAATAGAAGAAGTTAAGGACCTTGACTACTGGGAAAGACTACAATTCTTAAATTTATATAGTCTTGAAAGGAGAAGAGAACGCTACATGGTAATTCAAGCATGGAAACAGATAGAAGGAATTACCGAAAATATCATGGAACTAAAATTATCAAAAGAGCAAGCAGAGGTAGATTAATAGTGCCAAAAACTATACCAGGAAAATTAAGGAAAGCACACAGGACATTAATCCACCACGCACCAGCATCGATAATGCAGCGTCTATTCAATGCGCTACCAGCTCATCTGAGGAACATAACAGGAGTGAGCGTAGATGTGTTTAAGAATAAGCTCGACAAATATCTAAGATGCATCCCAGACCATCCAAGACTGGAAGATGCAAAATATACCGGAAGATGCGTTAGCAACTCTCTGGTAGACATCAAAGCGCCTCACACTGAGGGACCTGGGGCAACCCGAACGAATTGTAAGGTCTGTAAGGTAAGGTAAGGTAATTAACACGCTCTCCCTTTTTAGCTATTACTTTCCCCAATCACCTTGACACAGATCCGACTAAACTTCCACAAATGTTTTCATAGGGCGTAGGCCTACGTAATTCCCACACCGATTTAGCAGTGCATCTGCATTTTCTAGCATCCCAGTGGCTAACCATTTTTGCCCACATATTTTCTATGGGATTTAAATCTGGCGATTTAGCAGGCCATTTAATTCTTACAATTTCAGGATGATTATTTAACCAATCTCTTACTAATCTTGAATTATGGATGGGGCAGTTATCCATAACAAGATATATAGGTTCGGTTCCTGGATCAGCTGCGCCCAAACCGTTGGTATCAGTATTTGGTCCAGTATTTTAACATATTGTGCGCTATTCAGTCTTGCTTCAGTTTCAGTAAGTTCCCCTGGTCCACTGTCTGACATCCAACCCCGAAGTGCTGCTGTTATTCTCCCACTCCGTCTTTTCTTGTTGGCTGGATGTTTTCTCGGTCATATCTCTTAGATAAGAAAAACACAAATAAGTAATTATATATATATATATATATATATATATATATATATATATATATATATATATATATATATATATATATATATATAAACCAAGTTAGGCCTATAGATAATTATTGTTCCTTTGATTAGACCTAGCTTTGTGTATGTATATATATATATATATATATATATATATATATATATATATATATATATATATATATATATATATATATATATATACACATACATACACACAAAGTTAGGTCATCAAAGTAGCAATAATCACGCATAAACCTAACTTGTTATATATATATATATATATATATATATATATATATATATATATATATATATATATACACACACACAAAGCTATGCCTAATCAAAGGAGCAATAATTATCTATAGGCCTAACTTGGTTATATATGTGTGTGAGTATTATACCAGAGGTTAGGTCTATTTTCATGATGCAGTATTTTAACATTTTTGTAATGCATTTATGATAAAAATGATCTAACATAATAGTTGTTTAAATCTTACGTGGTGTTCCGTTGGCGCCAACAGTGAAGAAGACTGCCTCGTTCATCTGAGGAGAAGGTTTTTATGTCACAGAAAATGACCTTTTTCCAGAATTCATCACCCAAAGGCTTATAGTATACCAATGCAAATGAGAGCCTTTCTTGACGGATTCTTTCTGTCACAAAGGGCTACTTGGCTGGTTTGAAGTGGTGAATGTCAGCTTCATGTAATATTCTTCGGATAGTTTGGCTTGAAACTTGAAGACCTACTTCCCTCTTTGTTACTGTTGTATTAGATAATGGATGACGACGAGCGAAATCTATCAGTCCATCTTGCTCCTTGCTAGTGTGGCGGCATCGCCCTGGTCGCTCTCTTTGATTCACATTGCCACAATCATTTTCTCTTTCTATCCATCGATAAACAGTTGTTTTGTGTATGTTCAGTTGTCGAGCTATATTCGCTTTCGGGACGTTGGCTTTGTGCATATTTATGATAGAATTACGCAATGCTTGAGAACATTGTGTTCGTTTACTATGAGCCATAAGAATTGTAAGAGTAGATGTAATCTCAAGTTGACAGATGATTGGTTACTATTCTTGAATCGTGTTTTCTTTGATGACGTAACGATTGCACAATCAGTCAAGGTAAAAACTATGATAACGATGAATGTTTTTTTTATTTGGAATAGTAGACCTTAAAAATATATATGAAAATTATGCATCAAAAATTATTTATATCCATCGATAATTAAAAAAAAAGGCTATAAGAGTGAAATATAAAATTTATGAAATGCCTTTTAATTTACGACAATTTCTAATTTGTTCACGTTCCTAAATGAACGAAAAATTTCATAATGTTTCATATTTTTTCTCGATTTTCTTTAATTATGCGAATAGAAGAAGGATTTTTTTGTGAAAGGAAAATAAATCAACATGTATATCCTTAATAAAGATATTGCAAAGAGAAAATTATAAATATTTATAGCATGTATTGAAAAAATGATTAACAGCTTCTTGAGCGAAACTTTTCGGACGAGGTCGTGTTTTCATTGTTGCCGAGTGTACATATATATATGTATATGTATATACACATGCATATATACATGTACGTACGTATCTACAGACATATATATGCATGGTTATATATATACATGCATACAGACACACATATATATATATATAATATATATATATATAATATTACTGCTATTGATAAAAACATTGGTCCAAATAAGGCTGCAGCTGAGTTAGAAACATTTTAGAGCTAGCTTTCACTTTCATACCTCCTGTTATTGAACTGTTATTTTATTTCACACTAAGCTCTCCTAGATTTCATTCAACTTTGTCGTTTCATAGTTTTCTGAGAATGGCGATCTTGCATTTTACGTCCAATTCTGTTGAAAAACTTATGATTTTGAAGAAACACTGCCAATTTACCCAAGGAAAAAATTGGATTAATTCCAACTTGGCTTCCTTAGGGAACCCTGGCTTATTAAAATACAGCGTGAGCGTTTGTATCTTTATAATTCCTACTGCCCGTCTGATAACACTGTTTCGATTTTTGTAGAATTATCATTAACTCAGCCAGATAGTTTTCATCCGGCTTCGAAAATCCCTTGCTCTGAGTCCTCTGGCCATCGTATTTCTTTGTTCAGTGTTTGTTTTCCTTGAACCTGCCTTGGATTCACAAGATATTGCCTGAACCTCTCCCCTAAAGACTTCCGGGGCAGAGTTGAACCTGCCTTGGATTCACAAGATATTGCCTGAACCTCTCCCCTAAAGACTTCCAGGGCAGAGTTTGAACCTGCCTTGGATTCACAAGATATTGCCTGAACTTCTCCCTAAAGACTTCAGGGCAGAGTTGAACCTGCCTTGGATTCACAAGATATTGCCTGAACTTCTCCCCTAAAGACTTCCAGGGCAGAGTTGAACCTGCCTTGGATTCACAAGATATTGCCTGAACTTCTCCCCTAAAGACTTCCGGGGTTGAGTTGAACACAACGAAGTGGCCATTTGAAAGAGACCTGTCCCCATTTCCACAAGCGGCGAGGATATTTTCTTCTTGAGATGAGAGAATTCTCTTCGGAAAACCATCCTCTCTCTCATAAACTTACGAGTTGCAGACATTAATCCTTTTGAAACTAAACATTTTGGGAAAGAAATATATCCAAAGGACACATTCCAGTTATATCAAGATTTACAACTGTTCGATTTTTAAAAATAATTCTTTCCGTACTTTGGATTGAAACTGGTCTTATTTAATGCCAGGAATTCCGAATTAAAAGCATCAACAGCAACAATATTCCTACATCAAAGAACTTATCGTGTATCAACTTTTTTTTTCTTTTAGGGCGTAGAACACCTGACTGAAGTGCTCCTGTCTCTCACTAAAAGTGTTTGATTACAGCGGTTTTTCTCTTTGAACGGTTAGAGCAAGGTTAATTTTCATTCTGAGATATTAACTTTGGTGAAAATTCAAATCTGAATACCAGAAATTTATTGCAATATAACAGAGAGCAAAATAACAGAAGCTAAAGGTAACATTACGAGTTACAGGTAGCTACATGGAACGAGTTATATTATCTCTAGAAAATATGTATTTGATAAAAATAGAATATGTTTAAAAAATTTCTTTTACATGCAAAGCTATTATAAATTACTTTTCAAGGAGAAATAGTTTAATGCCATCCATGCTTACTGCTGCGCACTAATACGAGAGAAAGGTGAGAAGGCATGAATGATTGATTGCTTGTGGTTATATTTTTTGATCGACCTGTGTCAAGTTCGTTTTCAGGATAGAATACTATTCTGGTGTCGTTTAAAGTTGAATTGATGAAAAAAAAAAAATTTAACAAAACAGAAATTAAATTTCAAAACGACAAGTTGAAGTTAGCTGAAATAATAAAAATCTCTATATTTTGCCTTCTAGAATATTTGCAAAAATAATGTAACATATATACATTTTAAGCCCCATGCTATTTATGTTAGCCTTGGGACAGCAAGGTATATTACCGATACTATTGAAAACGTCATTTTAACCACGGAAAGGATTAATGAGGAGGGTATAACGACAATATTCGAAGGATTCAGATAAAATCATAAAGAGGCAAAAAGCAGGTTATGACAGTGATGGAGAAAGAAAACGTAGAAAGTTGAATGAGTAGTGTGAAGGATTTTGTGGTGGTGCAAGATCGAAATTGTTGGGGGAAAGCAACTTAGAGGAGGGTGGTGGTTGTTGGAAGATTAAAAGAACAGCAAAAGCGGAACAAGAAGAAGAGGCAGAGATGAGCTTTTTTAATGTTGATAAGGCTCTTTCCTAGACAGTGACCCCCAAGGGTTCTCGGGGGTCCTTATCTACGACTAATGCAATATTTCTTGGAGGTCATTATCTTGATGATATTTATAGTCTTGTTTATGTTTTTACGGTAATTCCCAACGGACTTGTACTAAACACGCCGGAAAGGTGGACACACACCGGGTTAAAACCCATGGGGGTCGCTATCTAGGAAAGATCCGTTGATAAACTACGTAAAAGCAATTAGACAAAGGTAAAAACCGTCCTTTTTTTACCCTCATGTTGTGAAGTTAAATACTAATATGACGAACGAAACTAATTCCCAGCACTCATGTTGAGTGACAACGCCACCATGTTTGTAGCAGCATCAGAATACCCTAAGACCATGTTGGAGAGACCCACTGAGCAGGAATGAAGCATAGCTCTTGGACCAAGTTAGGGAAGTAGTCCTCATTCATGACAAGGGGTCAAGGAGTAAGTGAAAGCTGGGCCAAGTGATCGAATTACATACGAGGAGAGACAAGGTTCCAAGAGTGGCTACTCTAAGAACAGCCTATAGCCAGCTCATGAGACCTGTAATTAAGTTATACCCCTTAGAGCTGTGGCAGGAGATAAGGTGAATTAATCCTGTGGCAGAAGACATTCAGTCAAGAACCTCCCCGACCAGAAGGACTGCTCAAATAGTTGCAGAAGCTAGAAAGACACTGATTAGAACATACTGCTGAGAATAATGTAGGCATGAGTTTTTCTTGTGGGGGAGTATGTCAAAACTTCGACGAGAGAGACTGTACTTTTCCACAAATTGTGTTATAGTTTATGTATTCTTTCTAAATTTATGAAAAGTGGAAATGCGTATTATGTAGAAGAAAGATATTATGTTTTGTTGTGTTTGTATTTAGTAATGAAAGGTGTTGTTTTGGCTGTTTCGTGTATTTGATTGTAAGTATACATGTAATAGTGCTTAACTACCGGCATCGGTTGTTTGACCAGTTGTTAGTCATACATTTGGTGTTGGTCGGTGATGGTCGTGAGACCATTCTCGTCACAGCCTGGTGCAGTGTAGTTCTATCTAGTAGAGACTTAAGAAAAGGGAATGCAGCCATAGTTGTCGGTGCCTCAAGTCCACTAAGTATTCCTTTTCATCTTAAAAGTTCATTTAGGGAGATTTCCTTTAGGAGATATGCATATCTAAATGTAAGGAGAATTTCTTGAAGTGTGGGTAATTCTAAGCCCGCTGTCCGCGGTGAGGTAGCCTATGGCAGTTGACGTTTTTCTATAGAACTTGACCTGCTGAACAAGAATTTCAAGTAAAATCTTGTCGGTCGGCTGTAACTAAAGCGTAATAGACCCCGAAGACTGCACACCGGTACCGTGGGTCCCTTGCACTGGCACATACAGCTCAAGGGTAAATTACAGTTTAGCTGCAGCCGACGGGCAAAATATTACCTAAACTCATGCAAAGCAAGCAAAGCAACACTGAAAAACGTCAACTGCCACAGGCTACCTCAACTACACACTAACCGTTGCTTGCCATCAGGGCGAAGAAACGTAAACGGTAAACAAATCCGCCATCTTGGGTTACGTAACCACTAGGGAGCCATATGTTCAGCAGGGGAAAGGAGAGGTACTGCACAAAAGGTACAAGTTGGTAAAGTGACTATTAGGACTGTTATGTAGAAACATGGCGTTAAATGACAGTTACCCAAAAATAATAACGCTCCTACATGAAAAGCACTAAAACCTAATAACACCAAAACACAGGTGACCTAACTACCTACTAATAAAGAAGATAGTTTAGGAACCTTACCTTAAAGGGGTGGAGGGTACAATTCAGCCGCCTTTACAAAGCGCGTGGAGCCTCGTCTTCGGGTCATCAAAGTGGATTTTAAAATGGGCTACTGCCAAGTACATATGACGAAGTTGTACCCCCTACGGCCGTACCTAGGCGTCGTCTCACGAAGTTCCCTCCACCTCCTCTCAATAGTATTTGTATGCGCACCAGTTACTGGGTCCACAAAGTTCATGGAGTGATTGACGGTTAAGTGCACGTAGCCTTCGTCCTTCAGGCAGTCATAAGCTCTCCAGCAATCAGATACAATAGTTGTCCCCGGTACAATGTAGTCCTTATAACTAAGGTAGCAATTGACACAGGTAAGAGGCAAATTGCACTTGGTTACAGGCTCAGAGGAGCGGGAGGTTCCATGGTTACGTCCGTCATCATGCTGGGTTGAAGAGTGAGTGAACTGTGCCGGTGAACTGCACCGGAACAGGGTAGGAAGGATAAAGTTGGGGTGCTAAAGTGTATTTCTGCTTTCAGTTTTGGGGTAGCGAAGCGCTTGCGCGCCTTATCCGCATTTTTAAAATAATCTGGCAGGCTCGTATGCTCTGGCAAGCGGTAATATTGCGCTGCGCGCACCAACCACAGGGCTTACAAAATATGTAAAAAAAGGTTTCTGTTAACGTCACTGAGAGAAAGTGGTAGCGAAACGTCCTGCAAGACCCTTCTCCTACCCCATATACATGCTTCAGGTGTCTGCCGACAAATGTAAAGTAATTTTGTAAGTTATTTATGGTAAAATCATGTTGCGAAGAGACGTCAATATATTTGTGAACGGAAAAGTACTGGAAGAACGTTGTAGGCACAAGCTACAACGAATAGGAAACGGTTATAAAACAGTTGAGCAAAAGGAATACATGTAACTGAGTTTATGTATCCCCCAAATTCTCCACCTGGGTGAAACGTAATGTTGGGGTAACGTTGCAACGTGATTGGTTGGGTACAGCCACCCGCCAAAAAACCCACCAACTTCTCTCTCAGTTGGAGGCATTGGATGAACCGAAAGCTCCCCTGTAAGACCGCGCATGCATGACATGGCCTGGAATCAGCAGTAGTAGTGGTAAGTGAAAAGTCCTTTGTAACGCCTCGCACTGTCCATTTATTCCCCTTATTTTTACGCTTGTTTTTCGTGTTCCAAATGACATATATAACTGGAAATACAACAATAAATTGCCCAAACCTTTTCCCAAGTTATTTACCCCACCCAGAACCCCGGATTCCCAATGGGTCCCCCTCACCGTGAGCTATTCTCGAAAGTGTTTTTACCCACCCAGGACCCAGATTCCCAACCGGTCCCCCTTACCGTTGGCTACAGTTCTAAGGTAATTTACAGCTTAATTACAGCCGAGCGACAAAATATTACTTTAAATTCTTGTTCAGCAAGTAAAGTTCTATAGAAAAATGTCAACTGCCATAACCTAGCCCACCGCAGACAGCCGGCTTAGATCTACCGAAGTGTGCTTTGGAAGAGGGTTGATGAAGTAGAGATTGTGCTCATGCCAATCTCATTCTAATTCTAGCTAGGAATATTGAATGCATCACTTGAACTAACAGTAAGTTTATACCGTTTACATCTTAGATTAACATAAACAATGCAATGCTGTGTTTTAAATGTAATTTGGACTTGCCTATGAGTGACGTAACCCGGGTGTCACAGTGCAAGACTTAGGCTACGATTAGGTTAGTATGTTTCAAACCGTTTAGGCCATACAATTACACTTACGATTTGAAATGATCTACTTGTTCTGAATGAGTCAGAATAGTTACTACAATGTTGGAGCCATACTCTTAGTTTCTTAGTATGCTGATTATATTAGTAAAATGTACTAACTTTGCAGAATCACCAATGCAAAATGGAGGAAAACTGAAACAAGAAATCTTGGCCAATGAGAATACAGCTCTGAGCTACCAAGCTGTCCAGAGGACTTATCCATACGAGGAGCATCTTAAAGGCTGTATTTAACACTCACTGTAATGATGGAAACCCTTTATTTAAAATAATGGCAATACCCTTTGATAATTGGTGGACTGGAAAAACGAATTGGTTTTCATCTTATCAAGATGTTAAGTTAACCACTGGAGTTGAGGTTTTTGTTAAGTACATTTATTTAATTTGGACATATTTATGTGAGTAAAGTAACTTTTAAATTTTCGTAATTTGCATTCCACAGAAAGTATTTTTAACATAATTTGTTTTGAACATGTTTAGCAGAGTAAAAAAATTATACTCTCAATATTTTTTATTTGTAGCAAATTGTGGAATGCCCCGAGTCACTTTTGCTGTAATCAGAAACATTGTTCTTTATATTGTCCAAATTTCATCCTAATTATGAAACACTGTGCTTATGAATACCTTGAGATTCTGCAGATTTTTGGAAAAATGATCTGGCAGTATTGATAGCACATTTGCCCTCATTTATCATTTCCAATAACGTACAACATTTACAGCGGAGAATACAGCTCTCTATATAAGGTCTTTATTAAGGTATTTTTAACAAGATGCTGTGAATAGTGAACCTTCAGAGTCTTCTCATTCACAAGTCTTTATTAACCCTTTAACGCCGAAGCCCTATTTTCAAAAACGTCTCCCGTATGCCGGCGGCCTCCGAGAGGTAGCGCCGAAGCGGAAAAAAAGTTTTTTTCAAAAAATCACAGCGCGCTTAGTTTTTAAGATTAAGAGTTCATCTTTGGCTCCTTTTTTTCTCATTGCCTGAAGTTTAGTATGCAATCATCAGAAATGAAAAAAATATATCATTATCATATATAAATATTGGAATATATGACAGCGAAAAAAAACTCTTATATAATTGTATACAAATCGCGCTGTAAGCAAAACGGTTAAAGCTAAGGAGTTAAATTTTTTTAGTTATATTTTACAATAAATTGCGATGATTTTGGTATATAACAGATTGTAAAACGATTAAAGCAACACAGAGAAAATATTATCACAAAATGATGCATGAATTCGTAACGCGCGGACGTAAAAAAAGTTTTTTCAAAAATTCACCAAAAATCAAAATATTGTGCTAGAGACTTTCCAAATGTTCCAAAATGAAGGAAATAGATTGAATACTACTAGACTGTAAATTTTTTAGCTTACAATTGCATTTTTGAACCATTTCGATCGAGTTAAAGTTGACCGAAGGTTTTTTTTCTATTTATCGTTATTTATATGAAAATATTACAAAACGGTGAAGAGCTAAAAGAATTAATCATTTTTTGTTGTATTCTACATGAAATTGCGCACATTTTGATGTATAACACTTTATGTAACGAATAATATGAAACAGCGAAAAAATTACGGCAAGCTGAATCAAGGTATGACATGATTTTCAGCGGAGTCCGCGCGCGCGGAGCGAAGGAAGAAGTTTTTTTCAAAAATTCACCAAAACTCGAAATATTGTGCTAGAGACTTTCCGTTTGTTGCAGAATGAAGGTAAGTGATTGATTGTTACTACAATGTAAGAATTTTGGCCTACGGTTTCGTTTTTCGATCATTTCGGTCGAGTCAAAGTTGACCGAATGTTAAAATTTTGTCAGTTATCGTGATTTAAATGAAAACATTAAAAAACTGTGAAGAGGTAAAGGAATGATTTTTTTTGTTGTATTCTATATGAAATTGCGCACATTTTGATGTATAACACTTTATGTAACGAATAATATGAAACGGCGAAAAAATTACGGCAAGGTGACTCAAGAAATGCATGGATTTTCAGCGGATTCCGCGCGCGCGTAGCGTAGGAAGAGGTTTTTTTCAAAAATTCACCAAAACTCGAAATATTGTGCTAGAGACTTTCCGTTTGTTGCAGAATGAAGGTAAATGATTGATTGTTAGTTCAATGTAAAATTTTGGCCTACGATTGCGTTTTTTCGATCATTTCGGTCGAGTCAAAGTTAACCGAATGTTAAAATTTTGTCAGTTATCGTTATTTAAATGAAAACATTAAAAAACTGTGAAGAGGTAAAGGAATGATTTATTTTCTGTTGTATTCGATATGAAATTGCGCACATTTTGATGTATAACACTTTATGTAACGAATAATATGAAACGGCGAAAAAATTACGGCAAGGTGACTCAAGAAATGCATGGATTTTCAGCGGATTCCGCGCGCGCGTAGCGAAGGAAGAAGTTTTTTTTTCAAAACTTCACCAAAAATCGAAATAGTGTGCTAGAGACTTTCCGTTTGTTGCAGAATGAAGGTAAATGATTGATTGTTAGTTCAATGTAAGAATTTTGGCCTACGATTGCGTTTTTCGATCATTTCGGTCGAGTCAAAGTTGACCGAATGTTAAAATTTTGCCAGTTATCGTGATTTAAATGAAAACATTAAAAAACTGTGAAGAGGTAAAGGAATGATTTATTTTCTGTTGTATTCGATATGAAATTGCGCACATTTTGATGTATAATACTTTATGTAACGAATAATATGAAACGGCGAAAAAATTACGGCAAGGTGACTCAAGAAATGCATGGATTTTCAGCGGATTCCGCGCGCGCGTAGCGAAGGAAGAAGTTTTTTTTCAAAACTTCACCAAAAATCGAAATAGTGTGCTAGAGACTTTCCGTTTGTTGCAGAATGAAGGTAAATGATTGATTGTTACTACGATGTAAGAATTTTGGCCTACGGTTGCGTTTTTCGATCATTTCGGTCGAGTCAAAGTTGACCGAATGTTAAAATTTTGTCAGTTATCGTGATTTCAATGAAAATATTAAAAAATTGTGAAGAGGTAAAGGAATGATTTATTTTTTGTTGTATTCTAAATGAAATTGCGCACATTTTGATGTATAACACTTTATGTAAAGAATAATATGAAACGGCGAAAAAATTACGGCAATGTGACTGAAGAAATGACATGATTTTCAGCGGATTCCGCGCGCGCGGAGCGTAGGAAGAAGTTTTTTTTTCAAAACTTCACCAAAAATCGAAATAGTGTGCTAGAGACTTTCCGTTTGTTGCAAAATGAAGGTAAAGGATTGAATATCACTAGAATGTTAGATTTTTTGCTTACCCAAGAGAGACCCAAGTAAAAAAAATATATATATATATATATATATATATATATATATATATATATATATATATATATATATATATATATATATATAATATATATATATATATATATATATATATATATAATCAGAAAGCTACAAACGTCCTTTAATATCCAATTCACTCTACCTCGGAAGTAATATATTTTCATATAAGTTACGAAGGGGAATTTTTAGTTGATAATAAGTCCACCGTCCCATGGGTTCGAACCAGCGACGGACGAGGAATCAGGACTACAGTGACACACTAACCAGTCGGCCCTCTCGGTAACATATATGAAAATATATTACTTCCGAGGTAGAGTGAATTGGATATTAAAGGACGTTTGTAGCTTTTGATTGTATATGAATCACGGTGATGTGATAAATAGTCATATATATATATATATATATATATATATATATATATAT
The DNA here is from genome assembly GCF_040412425.1 of Macrobrachium rosenbergii. Taxonomy (NCBI): domain Eukaryota; kingdom Metazoa; phylum Arthropoda; class Malacostraca; order Decapoda; family Palaemonidae; genus Macrobrachium; species Macrobrachium rosenbergii. Next base: position 46,773,315 of record NC_089763.1, on the reverse strand, counting down.
ATATATATATATATATATATATATATATACAGACACTACATATATATAGGCATTCATACATACACACATATAAGTTATATTGTTTTTTACTTTGTTACGAAAACATAACTAAAAGGAATGGTTGTGAAAAACTTTGTTTTTTTGCATAAAACGAAATAATATACAAAACACCAATGAATAGAGATATATAAAAACTTGTAATAAATATAAAACTAAAAATAAATTCAATGCAGAATACTCACTCGTAAATATAAAACTAAAAATAAATTCAATGCGGAATACTCACTCGTAAATATAAAACTAAAAATAAATTCAATGCAGAATACTCACTCGTAATCCTGACTCTTCGTTCTGTTCTTGTTTTCTCCCTCCTCCATTGAAGAGTCTTGCATTTTTTTCCTCCGACATGACGAGGCACAAGCGGAGGAGGGAGACGCCGCGCCCTTACTGCTGGTGGGCGCGCCTGGCGGCTTTCGCTGCGCCCTCCGGTGTCGCTTTCGGGCAGGCGCACTCCAGTATATAACCGCATTGTGGTATTTGCGGTTACACTCCTCGAACCTGCAAAGTGCTACCTTGCAGGCTGTCTCTCCTTTTGCCATTCATATGGCACACCCGGCACCGTTTCTGTTTGCCCCCTTCTATTAGCTCCAGTGTGTGATCTCCTGGCTGCAGCCGACACACAGGGTCGGCTACCCGACGGGAGACTGGAATTCGAGGGGCGGCGGCATCTTCAAAGGCGGTGGCATCATCAGGGGCAGCGTCGGCAGGATCAGGAATTCTGAGGTCGGGGTACCTAGCGACATCTGCCCTTTCCTCTCGGGGCAGAGCTGGAGCTCAGGGCAGGGGGGCGGCGTTGGAAGGCCACTCCTCTGGATCGAAGTTTATGAGGGCATTCCCAGCCACCTCAAGAAACTGGATGTGGGTCAACCTCCGAGCGTCTGAATTATACCCACAGTAAATGATGTAGGCATTCTGGAGGGCCAAGTGAAGGAGGTATTTGAGGAGCTTCTGTGTCCACCTCCTGGTTCTCCTGGCGAAGGGATAATACTGGATGAGTAGATCAAAGAGATCAACTCCTCCCATGTGCCTGTTGTAGTGCCCGATGACAGTAGGGCGCTGGACACGAAACTCCTCATATGTAAGTCGGCCCTGCCGGCGTGTCTTCTTCCGCTGAATGACCTCTTCTTGGATGGGCTCATGACTCGTCGTAATCATGGGCACGAGTCGGACCCCCTTCCAACAGATGACGAAGGCATCTCCCTTCCGCCGCCACTCTGTCTCTCCTTTTGCCAGATGTTGCAGGTGACTAGCAAACCTCTTGAGGACATTCTGGGCCCCACGCACCAACCGAAGGGTACCACTGACGTGCACACCTGCTTCATACAGTTCCTGGGCCAGGGATACCGAGTTATAATAATTATCCATAAACAGGTGGTATCCCTGGTTACGAAAACGATTCACAAGACTGAAGACAGTGTCACGCAGCGTGGAGAAGACCCCAGAATACACCAAGAAGTCCACGACGTATCCAGTGTTGGCTTCGTAATAAAAATAACTTTACACCATATTTCTTTGGCTTCTTCGGGTTGTACACTTTATACTTAGACGCCCTTTCTATGGCATCATACCCTCATCCAAAGAAAGGTTCTTGAAGGAACCACGAGAGTCTGGCACCGTTCACGAATGAACTCCAACACTGGGCGGACTAAGATGAGGCGGTCGGGGTTATTCGGGGTATAGCCCTTCGGTTGAAGGCGTTGAAATACCTGTCCAACGCCAGGAAACTATCACGGGACATAATGCCAGCCATATTGGGCGTACTTAAAAAAAAATTCCGCCTCCAATATTGCCTGACGTCGGCAGCAGGCATCATTCCAAAAAATATGTGGAGCCCCAAAAAATTCGCCATGTCCGTGAGGTTGCAGCCCCGCCAGCGATACGACAACGTCGTCTGCAGTTCCTCACGGCAGTACCGAGCGTAATCTGCCGTCTCCACAACCAGGAATTCCAGCAATTCCCGCGTCAGGAAAAGCTGAATGAACCCCAGTGCCGTGAGAGGCACAGGGACGGTCAGTCCAGGTACTGCCGTGAATGGGTGCATGTTAGGTGGGGTGGGGTCCTCCAACCACCCCTCATCACTTTCGGACGAACGGCCTTCACCCGAGCTGCCGCGACATTGCGACCTTCTACGGGTTTGCGCTCGCGCACGCGCACGTGCATGGGCACGTCTTCGCACTCCCACACTCCCAGCTGGGCCGTCTCCTTCGCTTTCGCCATCACTTTCGGTATCGTCCCCATCAGCCACAATCGGGGCACCCTCCTCCTCCTCCAACTCACTCTCTCCCTCATACGCACTGAAACCACTAAACTCCAGTTCACTTTCCTCCTGTGGATCACGTACGGACATTGGGGGCAAATACTCATCATCGCTGACATCAGGCGTGATGTCCTCATCGCTAGATGACCAGCTACCACCGAAATCAGGACTTCCCACCTGCTCTCGATCGAGCTCCGACAAGTATTCGTCTATGTCCTTTTCTTGAGGCCTCCCAAATGTTTTCGGATCCCCTCAGGACACCCCGATGCTTCCTAGGGTCGTAAAGGAACGGGATGTGGTCCTTGGCCGCCATAGGTCACGTGGGTGAACAACACGCCGCTGAGAAGCTGGGTCACTTTGGTTGCTGGTTCCTTCTCCAGCATCCCAGTCTAAAACTCGCCTCACACGCTCACTTCCGACAGGCAGTATGCGCCTTTCACGGTTGTGACGCCTTTGTGACATCTCTGCAAACATCCTGTTGCAGCACGAATACGCTAACACTCGCCAAAGTTCTGCAAAACACGTCTGCGTCAAAAGATCGCTCCCGCAAGGTGCTGCTCTGATGCTGTTTGATGCGAGAAGGGGGAAATTCGCGCATGCGTGTCTGGGTGACGCTCAGAAACAAAACAACAGCTGGATCCGTGAACTCCCAGCATCCGCCAAGGCGCGTGATTTGAAACCTTCCGCAAACTAGGCCTATAATTATTTTTCCGCGAATATTTAAAAAATGCATTTTCAGTCGACGTTTGCTACGTCCACTCGGCATTCGACAGACAATTTTAGTCGACGTTTAAGACGTCCAACAGGCATTAAAGGGTTAAGGTATTTTTAACAAGATGCTGTGAATAGTGAACCTTCAGAGTCTTGTCATTCAGAAGTCTTTATTAAGTTATTTTTAACAAGATGCTATGAATGGTGAACCTTCAGAGTCTTGTCATTCAGAAGTCTTTATTAAGGTATTTTTAACAAGATGCTGTGAATGGTGAACCTTCAGAGCCTTGTCATTCAGAAGTCATGAAAACAGCGGTAGTTAACGAGAGAATGTTGGCGATTTCGTGAGCCGACTGATTGAGACACGCTTATATTCACTCTTTGTAAATCTTTATGTTAATTTAAATACAACAGTTAGGTTTACAACATGATTTATTCGTTAATTTAAAATAAATTAATGATTTACAAAGCTATAAAGGCAATAGTAAATAAGTGCTAAAGAAAATTCTAAAAACTTAATCATTTCAGTCCCCACCAATGGCCCGACACCTTGATGTGGTGGTGGGGCTTGTGTGTTGCAAGGATGAACTGGGCTATGGTAGTTGGGTAGCACCCTACCCTGGCAGGTCTAACCATGCTACATTGGTCAGTTCTGAGCATCCAGACTAAGCTCGGTCCACTTTCAAGCCTTCTCCATTTTCAATCCCTATCTTCTTCCCCTATCAAGAATGACCATTAGTTGATAACATTGGACCTAAATTGGATTACGGCTCTGACTGCTCCTCTGATTTGATGGAGGGTAAAGAGGACTGACATGCCTCTCCACCCGTAGAATACGAAGTACCTGACGTGCCCGAGCGAGGGGAAAGTCTTATGTCAAACAAGGCTCCCCAGAGCTGGGTCTGATCTCGACGGACTGATGACGCCTCAAGTTCTGGGAGCCATGTGTATAACCAGGTTGTAGCCTCTAGGGGTGGCCACTTACAGTCGCATAACACATCCCTCCCTTGTTGGGCTCCGTCTTATTAGGGAATATGGTGGGCGGAGGACTACCTGGCAGAAATAACATAGATACTCGTGTCTATGGATAATACATTAACTCCTGTTGATGACCGTAGATCGGACTTGGAACTGGCTCAGGAAAGCTTAAATAAAGAAGTGAATAATTCCAGACCCATACCCATATCTAACATAATAACTATGGAACCATACTCTGTGGCACAAAAGGAAACTGTACCAGTAACAAATGAAAAAACTGAAAATATAAACAGAATTCGAAATAGACGACCTAAATATAGACCAGACCCTACATTGATACACTTCGATTCATTATTTGGAAATGACAGTTGGCCAAGATACTTGGTTTTTAAAACAGAAACCGAACTGACCGCTGCTAAATTTGAAAATATTTTATTAACTCAGTACCCGACCAAAGAAATGACATTTAGATCTATAGCAAGAAAAGAATGGATAGTTGAAGCTACCACAAAAATTCAGTCTGAAACTTATCAAAAGCTTGATAATATGAATGGAATAAAAGTCACGGTCCAAAGACATGACAAGTTAAACAGTATTGAGGGAACAGTAATGTTACCACCCAATAATGATAGTGATGGCCTACCAGATGAGACATTACTACTGAACTCATTAAAAATGAGATATCCCAATATTGTAAACGTAAAAGTATATGAAATCCCAAATAAAAGGCATCATGGCAAAAAACTGAGAATAGCTAAAATTAAATTTGAAGGCCAGACTCTTCCACCTAATATTAAAATAGAAGGCCAGAGAAGAGAGGTATTACCCCATATACCAAAGCCTCTTCAATGTACAAACTGCTCTAAATATGGTCACACAAAAAACAAATGTAGAAACGATCCAGTTTGTGCATTCTGCGGCTCAGAAGATCACGAAACCACTTGGAACTGTGGAGCATCAAAATGCTGTAATTGTGGGCAAGACCACCATGCCAGATCAAAGATATGCCCATTCTACATATATAACACAGAACTAAAATTATTAATAAGCAGGTCTGGCATGTCAATTCCAGAAGGAAAACAAGAATTGAAATCAAGAGGTTTAATGGACCCTGCTAGAAATAAATCATATAGAGATGCTGTAGGAAAAGTATTACCCAAGAAAAATGTTAAAATACATGAAAAAGCAAATGATAAAGAAACGACAAGGTCAACAGACATAGAAATTAACATAAAGTCTCTTAGAGAATCTAGTAACACAGTACTAATAAGCAACCCTTATGAAATACTAATGAAAGATGAAGAATTGCAATCAATAAACTCTGAAGAGGAAGAAAATCATGCTGACGAAACAAGAAGAAAACGAGGTAGAGAAATAATTTCTCCCCAAAAACTCAGGTTAACACCAATGACACCAAGAAGAAAAAAAAATGCCCAAAGTCAACAGGAAAACATCCGCTAATTTAGATAACATTGATGAAATAAGTCCTTCACCCGTGTTTCCAAGTAAATTTCAAGACAAAATTCAGTCAATCCAAGGAAGGCAAAATGATAATTGTGAGTGTCAACAGTGTAGCCAGGAAGGTATAACACCACAAACTGAACCTCATCATGAACGATGTGGATGCCATAAGTGCTTTTTGCAATATTGCAAAGAAACAAAATCCTTAAATAAGGAAAAATTGACAAACGTAATAAGGAATTTCTTAACTAGAAAAGATAATACCTCAAGTCAGCTAGAATCACATACCAAAGATTGTATGTGTATTGGACACTTGCTATATTATCGTGAGAGTAAAATAGCAGTATTAGACAATTTCTTAACCAGACAAGAAGAAATTAAATTATCTATTGATTCAGAAGTTTACACAGAAATGTCAAAAAAACAAAAAGAAAATTAAATCTAATTAAGAGAATAGTTACCCATTGTTTAAAAATTATTGAAAAAATTAATAATCAACTATACAAAATCATTTAACTTTCATCCTATTCAATTATACTATTATTCAATGGAACATAAACGGTTTGAAAACAAGATTGCACTTGGGTGAAATACAAAGACTCCTAAAACAACATGAACCAATGTGCATATGTTTACAACATGTTAATGATCCAGTTCCATCAATATGTAATTACTTTCTAGCCTCCTCCGTTTCAGGAGAAGGCAAGTTAGGAACAGCAATATATGTTCATAATCGTGTAACGTATGATAAAATTACAGTTAATAGTAATTCATTTCAAATTTCTTCAATTCGCCTGCATCTAACAAACAAATCTAGCTTTTTAGTCTGCCATCTTTATAATCAACCCAATGAAAATTATGATATGGCTGATTTATCAAACATTTTATCACAGTTCAATGAACCTATTTTAGTTTTAGGTGATTTTAATGCTCACCACCCTTTATGGGATGCCAGTATCATAGATGCAGATAGAGCAGGTAAAGACATAGAAAATCTAATACTTAATTACAACTATTGTTGTTTAAATGAAAATGAAACCCCAACATACTTTTCGAAAACTCATGGGACCCTGTCATCTGTAGACCTGTCTATTTGTTCCACCTCATTAGTAGACAGATTGGAGTGGAATACTCTAGATGATCTTTATACCAGTGATCACTACCCAATTGTAATCACATGTCTTGAAGATAATCATCAACAATTTATACCAAAATTTAATTTTAAAAAAGCTGACTGGGAAAAGTATAATTTAGTTACCAAAAATGTTTCCCCTTTCCAAAGTAACAATGATCACAACGAAATTAATTCATATTTTTACAGGTTTTGTAATTAGTTCTGGACACAAATCAATACCAATGACTACTTATAAACCAAAAATAAATCCTGTTCCATGGTGGTCTACAGAACTTTCAGAAATTATCAAACTGAAGCACAAAATAAGTAGACGATTAGACAGACTAAACCAAAGATATAACAAATTATATAAAAGTAACAGATATACATTGAAAGTCTTAGTATTAATAGCATTTGAAATTGATTATATCAAACCTTTATTGAATAAAATATCTGCTCAATTCAGGAGTAAAGTTATTAGTAATAGGAAGTCATCTTGGGACAATTACGTTTCCAATTTCTCAAATGACACTGTTAAACAAATGTGGGATAGATTTCGAAAAATTAATGGCAAATATAGTCGATCACCTAGATCCCCAATATTACATAATGGAGAAAGAGTTCATGATTTAAAAGAAATATCAAATATAATAGGTCGCCACCTAGAATCAGTAAGTAATAGCTTGAATTTAGACGAACATTTTCGAAATAGAAAAGGAATGAAGAAAAATCATAATTAATTTTGAAACAAGTCAACAACTATACTACAATGTCCCATTTACATTAGAAGAATTTGATGCTGCATTAAAATCTTGTAGTAACTCTGCCCCAGGAAAAGATAATATCTCTTTTGAACTTCTTATACATCTTAACATTAAAGCCAAAGAATACTTATTGAAATTTTATAATCACCTGTGGAAAAAGAAACTACTTCCCAAAGCATGGAAACATGCTATAGTAATTCCTATACCCAAACCTGGCAAAGATCCAACATCAGTAAATAATTATAGACCTATATCACTAACTAGTTGTCTTTGTAAACTCATGGAAAAAATGGTAAATAATAGACTCATATGGTATTTAGAGAAAAATAAAGTTCTAGCAGGCACTCAGTCTGGAAGTAGGAAAAATCATTCAACTTTAAACTCACTAACATCACTAGAAGATCAAATCAAAAGAGGATTTGTACAAAAGAAAATCACTGTTGCAGTCTTGTTTGACATTCAAAAAGCTTATGATACAACATGGAGACATTTAATTATAAAAACTCTATATGACATAAATCTAAGGGGTGAACTCCCAATTTTCATACGAAATTTCTTAACAGAAAGAACATTTCAAACTAGAATTGAAACAGTATTATCAGAAACATTTGAAATAAAAGAAGGTATCCCTCAAGGAAGCGTACTAAGCAGCACATTATTTACACTAGCCATCAATAATATAGTTAAAACACTTCCAAAAGATGTAAACAACAGCTTATATGTTGATGATTTTGCCATTTTTTACACTTCAAGCAACTTGTGCCACATCCAAAGAATCTTAAATATCTCCATAAATAAAATTGAACAATGGGCATTATCTGTTGGATTTAAATTTTCTGATGAAAAAACGCAAGCAATAGCATTTTACAGGGATAAACGTTGGCTCAGAAACGAAGATATAGTTCTTACCATGAATAACACTCCCATCCAATTTTATCCAGAAGTCAAACTCTTAGGCCTATATTTTGACAATCATTTGAACTGGAAGGCCCATGTAAGACATACCAAAGCAAAGGCCTTAAAATCTTTAAATGTATTAAAAAAATTAGCTCACACTTCATGGGGTGCTGACAGAGATATTTTATTGAAACTTTATAAGGCTACAGTTCTACCAATACTAGAATATGGCAGTCCAATTTATAGTTCTGCTAGTGAGACTATTCTCAAAATGCTAGATCCAGTACATCACCTTGGGATTCGGTTAGCCACCGGAGCATTCAAATCATCACCAGTCCAATCCTTGATTGTAGAAAGTGGAGAAATGCCACTATCTTATAAGTTCAAAATAACAACGATGTGCAGAGGTTTAAAAATTATAAATAGTCCAGCAAAAACCAAAGATTTATTTAAAAAACCAGATTGTTTCTGGAATACAAAAATTACCCCATCCTTCCCTATTAGAGCTAATAGATTATTTATCAACAATGATCTTTATAATATTAGATTTTACAATTTTAACAAAATAATGCCTCCATGGATGATAAGTGCTCCCCAGATATGTAACAAACTATGTACAATACCAATTAATAAATTGAGCAACCCACTTTCTATGAAACTGTATGCTCTGGAACATATCAAGGTGCACAGTAATAATCATTTATATACTGATGGTTCCAAAGATGATATGGGAGTTGGACTCGCTGTTTACGGAAACAATATAAAAAGCCAAGCCTCTTTACATAACAAAGCATCAGTGTTCACTGCTGAATTACTAGCAATAAAAACAGCATTAACAACTATATATGAAAACCAGTTTAATGAAGTAACCATCTTTAGCGATTCACTAAGTTCAATAATAAATGCAATAAACTCTTATACTCCAAAAATCAAATTATAAATGAAATTAGACATACATTACATGAAATGAAAATGCAAAAGATATCTGTTACTCTATGTTGGATACCATCTCACATAGGATTAGAAGGCAATGAAAAAGCTGACACCTATGCAAAAGAGGCTAGAACACTGCCAATATCAGCAGAATTATTACCATTAGAAGATTATACTAGATACAGTAAAGCGGTGATTAAGAAGAAATGGCAAAATAACTGGAGGGAAAGCAGTCTTAACAATAAATTAAGAGAAATAAAAGAAACTGTAGACCCGTGGCCATCATCCTATCAGAATTGCCGCAGGTTTTCAGTAATGTTGACACGGCTAAGAATTGGTCACACTAAACTGACACATGGTTACCTGATGAGTAACCCCATGCCCCTATACCTATGTGCGAAATATGTAATATACAAATAACAGTAAAGCATATTTTAAAGGTATGTCCAAAATATAGAATCCAAAGAGACATTTTATTTAGAAGATATTCCTTTAAAGATATACTGTCAGAAAATGAAAAATTTTCACTTTTTAATATTTTAAAATTCCTTAAATTTAATCATTTATACGATAAAATATAAGATTCATAGAATAATTTATAATATATTCCTAATTAACTTAATTAGTTCTTAAATAAACATATGTCGCTAGGTTTAATTAAATTATTAGGGTTTAAATAGCTTGTCTAATCCTTCTGGCCAGCCCTAGGAGAGTTAATATTAACTCAGTGGTCTGGTTAAACTAATGTTAAAAAAAAAAAAAATCATTTCAGTTTGAATCCTAATATCCAGCTTTGTTTCATGGCAACTCACTAACATGATTAATTCAGATATTTTTTAATTTTCACTTTTATGACAACTTTTTATATATATATATATATATATATATATATATATATATATATATATATATATATATAAACGAGTCTGTATCTCCCTTCTTTGGGTAGTGTGGACGACCGAGGACGGCCCATAACTCGTTAACAAAGACCCTAAATGAAAAATTGCATAGGATAAATGTTGCTCAGAGTGCCAGATTCTAGCCAAAGAGTAACTTACTTGACCAATTTGCTTAATTTTCCCGAACGACAATTTTTTTCAGTGGAGCGTAACTTTTTCTACGTACCAAGTTGACGTGAACGGTGTCACACAGCACCGCTCTCCTGTAGTTCTTCAGATGGCCCAAGTGTGACGCTCCTCTCACCCTGTAGTTCCTAAGGCTGCCGCGATACGTTGCCCCAACTGGAAGTTTAATTCCGTCCAATCATATCTCAGGCTGACCCAAGTCATTCCCTAGGGCTTACGGATTAAATACTTCGAATCAATCACAATGTGTTCTATCGATATGATTCATAGGCCTAGGCCAACACCAGAATCATGCGTTCTTTCTTTCTTGAACCAGCGCGAGGGAAAGTCACGACTTGATTTTGTTCCCAAAAGCGATACCTAGAAGGCGTTTTGTGTCCATTTCGGGCGTTTCTGGTTTTAGTTAAGCATGTCTATCTGCTCAAGAGCCGCTTGACATCCCCTATCTCTGATTTATTTTACCGACCGTCTACAATAAGACCCGGACCAAGTAATTCCGACTCACCTGTTCAGCAGCCAGTAGTTGCAAAGAAGCCCAGGATGGTAGGACCTGCAAAGCAGATACTGTTATCTACATGGTCAGACAGCAGCGACTTTGAATAAAGTAAGCAGAGCATTTACCGGCCTTTTTACATTTGTTTTGTTGCTAGGTTAGGTTATGTTTTGGAACAGACCCTAGTGCGCAGTTTGTCTTTTTTTGTAACCTGTGGTTACACTGAATACAGATATTACCTCTTGCCAGAGCATACGAGCTTGCCAAGAATCTTTCAAATTGTGGATAAGGTGCAAAGCGCTGTTCCGCTACCCCGAACTGGGAGCAGATATGTTTAAAAAAATCACCGTTACAAAATTAACGCCCTTTCTACGGTAGGTAGGGAGGTAGGGAATAGCCTAACTGATGTTTCTTATGTAGGCTACAAGTAGCCTAGGCTAGCGGTTTCCGTCTGCCCTAATGTAGGTAGGGAATAGCCTAACCATGGTTCTTATAGGCTACAAGTACCCTAGGCTAGCGGTTTCCGTGAGGTTCATCAGGGCCTACGGTAAGGAGAGAGTGGCAGGACAACATTTTGTGTGCAGAGTACTGGGTCAGTCTCACATATGTAGTGTAGCGGGTCAGCCTCATGTATGTAGTTTAGCGGGTCAGCCTTACGTCTGTAGCCTAGCAGGACAACCTTTTTATGCAGACTAGCGGATCAGAAACTAGCGAATTTAAATGCGTTACAGCCGGCAGGAAACCTGACTTTGCCCCCAAACCCCCGGTTCCCAACAGGGTCCCCTTACCGTTTTTAGTTTTCTAGTTGCTTTTTCTTTTGGCAACACCGACAAAAGCACGGTTATCAAGACCATTATGAAGCACAGAGGGAGCAATTTTTTTTCAGCTTGTTTTCTATAGCGAAGTTTTGGTGTCAATAGTGGGGTCCTGCGGTCATTTACAGGCTCCCCCTTCTCATCATCTTTTTTCTGCTCTAAATACCAGCATTTCGTGAATAATATCAGTGAAAATCGTTCCAGAATCCAAAGTCCTCCCTATACAAGTTATTTCACGTTAAACATCTGTACAATAACAAATTGTAGCTCTCTTAATCAGTAAGATGATAATTCTCAACTTGTCAAAAGTATAACTTTTACGTTTTGCCTTTAAGAGGCTTGCCTGCACTTTAGTAAAATTGTTCACTCCAGCTTCCCAAAACAGAATTACCTCTTGTTTACACTGAGCATTTGGAGAGAGTTCTAAAATTGGTGTTGCGAATATTATCTTGCACTATTTCCATTTGACATGTTTCGGAACAAACTTACACATCGGTCCCCATATTCACCTCATGACCATAAATCTGCATAAGTCAGTAGCAGCCACATTGGCTGTACTAAATTAAGCAAGTATTTTATTTTTAAAAAATCAGTGGAAATTATCATTAACTTTCACCAAAGTTAACTATAACAACTTATAATACATCTGTGGCGGACCAAACTGGCATTTTCTATCCCTGGGTCGGCTTGTCATGCATTCCATTACTACTAACAGATAATGGTAGCTTGGTTTCTGGCCTTAAAAAAACAGAGGGTAGAACCAATCAGGATCTCCATCCCAACTATCAAGGTTATCAAGGATTTCCTTAATGTCCCTAGAGTAGAATAGGTTCAGGATGACATGTATCAGGGAAAGGGACATCCCAGTTGATTGATTTGCTTCGAAAGCTTGATGAAGCTGCTCAGCCTTTTCCTTAAAAAAGCTTCTATAGGAAGCAGTTAGGTACCTGCAATGCTCTTTTACATTTGACATGTCAATTGCAAGACAACCTTGGTAAGCGTTTTGAGTGCAGAGCAATTCAAATAGATTTTAGTGCTGCTTTCGATTTAGCAAACCATAAACATATTTTTAAAATTCTGAATCTTGGGGTGGTGGATATGTTTTAGGGTTACTTCAAGATTTCCTTACAGGTAGGCAGCAGCAAGTTGCTGTTGACAGGCTCATTAGAGAGCCAAGACCAACTGTGTCTGGAGGTCCACAAGGTAGTGTTCTTAGTACGATGCTATCTTTACTGTATACAAGTGATATGGTTGTTGGCCTTGAAAACAAGAATGTTCAGTATGGTATGTCGATGATGCAACACTTGTGGGTGTAGTATTAAAGTCTCCACTTATGAGAAATGAAGCTGCTCTTAGTCTCAATTGTGAGATGGAGCAGATTTGTGAATGGTGTAGTTGGTGGGGTATGAGGCTGAACTCCAGTCAAACAAATACACTATTGACCACATTAGATCTCGTACTAATTTTCCACCAAATTCTGCTCTTCAAGTTGCTGGGGCTCTGCTGGATGAGTCTGAAGCTTTGACCATACTTAGTGCAACTTTTGACTCACATCTTACTTTTGAGAAATATCTGATGAAAGTTTCAGCAAATGCCGCATGGAAGTTGGGTAATGTATGTAGGACCTCGTATATTGTAACAATGATAAAATCAAGACTACTACTTTCAAGTCATTTGCCTTCCTATACTAGAATACTGTTCTCCGGTGTAGAAGTCTGTGTCTGCCCGAGATTTATGTCTTTTAGAAAGATTTGTAGTAGTAGGTTTCTCTTTCCTAACATTAGCAGTTATGACTTGGACACTGACAGATGGTCTGTTGTTTGTCAGTTTTTTATGAGTAGTATTTTGACACTACTGATCCCTGATCCTTTTTTCCTGCAGAGAGCAATATCTTCGCTGAAAGGCAGCGCCATTATGCAGTACGTGTCTCGCTGTCCTACTTCTCAGTTCCAGAGGTCTTTCATTCCTCATACTGTTGGACTATATAAAACAGTCTCCCTAGGAGAATGTGCAAATTGAGCCTCAAAAGTTTAACTGCATTACTACCCTAAAACAGTTCTCCTTGGTCTTTATTAATTTATTTATATTTTTATTTATTTATTAATTTGTTTATTTTTTCTAAAAGCTGATCTTTTCTTTCTGTATTTCCTATTAACTTCTGTTATTTCTTTTAAATCAACATATTCTTTGAGTGTTGAATGCCAAGTCAATAGCCCCTGTGGGTTTGCTCCATGTGGATGGGTTCACTCTCGTCTGCACTGAATATTCGGAGACAATGAAGTGTTGTGACTGTTATCTAGTAGTATTTTGACAGTCCATATTGTGAATTATAAACTTCCATGAGATTATCATTTCACAAATTAAGACGTCTCACATTTTAGGCAGACAAATTACCTGCTTCTTTCCTGGTTGTCATTTTCACATTGAGCAATTGTACACTATTATACAGTAACTGACCATATTCACCATTAAGGCAATACCTAAATATCTGTCAACCTGAGTGGTATAACCATCAAATCGAGTTTAGTTTGATTGACGTCACTGGTAGGATCACGAGAATCTTCCACACTTTGGTCAAGTCGTTCACATTAGCTTTCCAAATTCAATTCCTTTCCCTATTATTACGCTAACCTAGGAAACACGTGCACTAAAGAGTAGCGTTCCTTCAGGCTGGGACAGTATGTTTGGCAATGCTAATTACACATAAATATTTTTATTTAGTGATAGTGATTAGTGTCTTGGTATTTTTCTCAGGTGTTGAGAGGTAATGCCTCCCCAGGCCAATGAAAAATCACAGGTTTTGCATCAGGGTCAGTTACTACTGCAGTTTGAGGACTGTGGGGACTGGGGAGACTTGGCTGACATTCACCTGGGAACCCTGAAGTGAAACCAGCAACTCCATGTTTTTATTTGGAAAGAATCCTACTTATATATATATATATATATATATATATATATATATATATATATATATATATATATATATATATATATATATATATATATATATATATTTATATAATCTTTAAACAGCAGGTGAGTCAGCATTCAAATATATAAAGATTACTTGGCTGACCTGGATGACTATGTAGTCCCTGCACAGACCAGAAGTATTATTATTATTATTATTATTATTATTATTATTAAAACAGTTTAACCAGACCACTGAGGTATCAGCTCTCATAGGACTGGCCCTAAGGATTTGGATGAAATGCCTGGTCTAGGCCAGAGAGGCCTAGCACTGGGTCCAAGTAGGTCATTTGGTATGGTGATGAATGAATGAAAATGAAATTAAAAACTGCACAAAGGCATACTGGAACACACTTACACAATAAATACATTTATACTCATGTTAAATCAATTAATCAAGAATATGGGCAAGGAGATGACTGAGAGCTTGGAACCCTTAATAGGTAACATTGAAGAAAGGTCTGGAAGAATGGGAAGAAATGGAAATATTATCACTACATAAAAAAGGTAGCAAACTAGAATTGGAGAATGGGAGGGTTGTTCATAATTGGCAACATAAGCAAGTTATTTTAAAAACGCATGGCTGGAAATAATAGAGGAGGAGATAAACCAGAAAATTAGATGATTCCAATTTGGTAGACCAGCAGCTAAACCCTAAATCCAACGACTGACTACAATAAAATGTTAGAGCCCCAATGTAGTACACATGATTCAGAAACTTGCATACATGCTTTGATAAGCTAGACCTGAAGGACTGCATCAAGGAAGCAGGGAAGATGATAGGGTGGAAAGATGCACTACTGATACAAAAGATGAATGAAAATGGCAAGGCAGAAATATGATGTCAAGTGATGGGTAACAGAAAAAATTGAAATAATGGATAGTGAAAGACAAGGAACAATATATGGCTCAAAGCTGTGCAGCAAAGTAACAGAGAGTGAATGGGATATGTAGAAATAATGCAAGTACAGTCCCTAATACTTGTCGACATTATGTTCCTACCAGCAGGAAAGAAGTAACAGAAGCCAGCATTGCTTGTGCATGGAATAGATAAAAGAGTAAAGAAAACATATGATCACATACAAACAGGTGAAAAATGGTCCAATATTTGGTGTAAAACAATGCAAATACCTGGGAGAATGGTATATGAAAAATGGCACAAAGGCAGCAAGTACCAAAAAGAGAAATCAAAAAGTAGACTACGTGCTAAAAGAAATTAGAAAGTACAGCCCTTTTCGTGAGTGTCTAAACTAGTAGTTTCTTTATTTCTGTATCTTATAAAATTTCGTATAGTGTTTGTTAAACTGTCCCTTGTTATGCTTTCGTTTTTGTTGCACAGTTCAATGAAACATTCATTACATCCACGTGTTTTCGTGTGTCGTTTTTTCATTTACTGTTGCTGCACCTATTGTTGGTGATGGAGTAATCTCTTCTCCCCCCACCCGGAAACTTGAAGTTCTAAGAGAGTTTGTGAAACGTCTCCTCAAGGCGCGCAAACCTATGTTCGTGAACCTAAAATGAGCCCTAAAAACGACACTAAAACTACCCATTTTTGTAAACAAAAAAGAGCTCATAGTAGGTCTTATGAACGTTCATGAATGCTTAAAACGAACCCGAAAAGCACCTTCATGAACGTTCATGAAAGCTTAAAAAAAACCTGAAAAGCACCTTTCTGCTAATAGCCTGTAGGCCTATATACATCGGGTTCGATCCCCAAGGAAGGCAAGATGGCTAGGTATAAGTCACCTTACACCCTGAGCCTGTACATGTTCACCTAGCAGTAAACAGGGCCTGGTATCAGTGAACTGTTATGATGACCCATCTGGGGAATAAGCTGTCAAACACAAAAATTAAATGTTTCCAAAATGTTGAATAATATACTTGCATTTTAAGAACCAATTTATTATAAATCATAATACATTACATTTAACAAAATAATCTTTCCATTATACAGTAAAAACAGGGACGTGCAGAGAACTTTTACAGGGCAGGTGCTCAAGTGAAAAAAGGGCAAAATATAATAATGAATGAGGCAAAATATACATACAACTTCTCAATATTCTTTCAACTTTATTTAAACTAGGCATTAATAATTCAAGAAAACAATAAACATGACTGATTATCATAGGTACAAGTAGGCTAATGCCTTAGATGAACATGCAATATACTGCACTGACTACCTGCAGCAATAGAGCTTGGGAATATATTTAAAGAAAAATTATATATTATTTACAAATAAATAACAAAAAGAAAATGATCAATCAGTATGATTAATACAGTAGGTTGCTAACCAGACTTATCATTTTATATTTATAAGAGAACCCTCCTGTGTGCCATTTCTTTGAATATGTTGATAACCTCACTGTTGTTGATTTTGATATCCTTTTCAATTGCTAGCAACAAAAGATCAGATAGCCTCTCCTCACTGCACTGGCTACGCAGCTTAGTCTTCACAAGCTTGAGTTTGGAGAAGGTCCTTTCCACTGTTGCAGTTGTGACAGGCAGAGTGGCATAAATTGTTAAAAGTTCAAGCATAAGTGGAAATATTTCCTGAGTATTGTTTACCTTCATCAGGTTGAGCATTGAAGCTGCAGTGTTCTGTGGATGGCAAGGAAATGAGGAATAAAAAATCTTCAATTCCAACTGTAACTTGTCTACTTCTTCTAGCTCATAAAACTGACATAATTTTTGTAATGACTTGAATGCTTCTTCATTCACAGGTTCTTTCCAGTTATCTTGGACTGTCATGTAATGGAAAGCCTTTAAGATACCCCTTGTTGTGTTGTCTCCATCTTTAAATCTTCTTTGTAGCTCTTGAGATATTTTATCTAAAAACACATAAAATACTCTCACGCGGTAGTAATCATCCAAGGTCTGATATTGCTGGTCCTCAGTAGTAGCAGATGTAGCACTATACTTGTATCTTTCAGGCATTTTCCTTCTTCTGCCTTGTCCAGGAATCACAGAGGGGAGGTTGATGGCCATAGATTCAGCTCTGTCTTTGACTTTTGTAAAAATCTCTTGAAACTTCTCATCATTTCTTAACTCTCTCAAGCTTTGTAGCACTCCATCCACAATTTATAGGAAGCAGCTAAATCAAGGTCTTTCAGTTGTAGTGCATTAGATGCATAGGCAGTTTCTTGAAAAACTGGGGTAGCAATCTCAAGACAAACAAGAAATTCAAAGTTAATACTTTTCAGCAATATTGAGGCCTCCCCTGCTGACGTGTCAGGAGGATCCTTTGCACTATCTCTTCTAGAAACTGCTTCAGAGCTGGGATGACCTTCTTCATAGTTCTAAGAGCTGATTCTCTGCAAGCCCATCTTGTGTCTGATAGCTTCTGAAGTTCAAGTGGGCGATCTTCTGATACATTGCTTTTTGGATCTCCATGAATGCAGCATGCCGTTTTGAAGAGTTAGCAACAAAAGCATACAATTTCTCCACCAAGCTGAAAAAGTTATAAACTGAATACTTGATTTGGCACTTTCAACTAAGACTAGATTTAGGCAATGTGCATGACAATGTACATAGAGTGCCTTTGGGTTCTGTCTCTGAGTCTGGACTGCAATCCGTTGTATATTCCACTCATATTTGCTGCCCCATCATATCCTTGCCCTCGCATATCATCTATGTTTAGGTTATTTGCATTAAGCATAGAGATCACTTCTTTCTCCAGTGCCTCACCAGTTGTTGATTGAACATTGAATACCTGTATGAAACGTTCTTTTATTTTGAAGTCATGAACATACCTCACAACAAAAGAGACCTGTTCTGTATGTGAAACATCTGTTGTTTCATCCATGAGGATGGAGAAGACCTTGCTCTGGTGAATTTCTTCTAATATCACTCTTCTAACTGAAATGGCCAAAGCCTTGATCAGGTCATTCTGAGTCCTGTTTGAAAGTAGTGACACTTGGGGTCTTTTCAGTATATCTTGTTTTTCTTTAATTACATCAAGGTGCAATTGAACAACGCTGTCATACTTGCTAAACATTTCTACAAGTTCAAGAAAATTTCCTCGATTTTCACTGGTAGAGATTTCTCCGTCGCCCCTAAATGGCAAACCTTGTCTTGCCAAGTATAGTGTGATGGAGATCAGCCTGTCTAAAATTTCTCGGTTTCTTTGCTTCTCTTTGTCTCTAGCAGCTTGTACTTCTCTATTTGCTGTTTCTAATGCAATATCTAATGCTTGGCTCTGGAATCCTTTCCATCGAACCATACCAATCATGTGAGATTCTGAACCAGCATGCTCTTTTATTTTCTCTAAAGCTGTCCTCCAACGGCTTATGCCTCTGATTTCCAAGCTACTCGGCCACTGTACCTTTCCTCAGTCAAAAACAGACGACAGCTGAAGCAGAACATGGCATCTTTCTGAGGTGAATATTCTAACCAAGAGTTCTTTTCATACCATTTCTTCTGAAACGAGCGTCCTTCTAAATTCTTGGGATATGAAATTACAGGTTGACAAGGACCATAATTATTGCAGAGTTTGATAAAAGATTCACTAATACGTATCTTATAAGTAACAACATGTGCAGGATCATTTGGATATTGTAATTCAGGTAGCATGGAAAATGGCTCTTCAACATCAGTCACTTCGGCTCTTGCTTCAATCTGGGGCTCCTGTGGAGCAACTTGCTCTTCTAGGTCATCTACACTGTCTTCTTCATTTGGCTCATCGTCTGCTTCCATATCTTCAGTTTCTGATTCTTCGCTCTCCTGAGTCTCCTCCCGGTCCTCTGAATCCTCCTCCACTTGCTCAGATATTGAAGCTGCCACTCTAGGCTTCATCCAATCATAAAGAGTTCTGCTACCTTTGGCAGCATCTTGTCTGCACCGTTCCTGTTCCTTTTTTCTTCTCTCCTTCCGTGGCATACTCAAGATGATTAATATAATAAAATCTGAATGGAAAGACAAATGTTACAGTATTCAATATTCCAAGATATCTAAGGGTATTATAACATAATAACATAAAATGATTAAAGATGACACAAAAGCCAAGGAAGACGGATATTCGGCCTCATGATGCTGGATGTTGAAAAAAAATTATATATATATATATATATATATATATATATATATATATATATATATATATATATATAGCCCTTAAAGGTTATTTTGGTTAATACTTTGAATATGTTTATAAAATGAGTCTAGAAGCCAAAACCATTACCTTGGCCAAAGCTAGTCCTTAAATTCAAAGATAAAAAAGAAGAAAGAAAGAATATATATATATATATATATATATATATATATATATATATATATATTTATATATATATATATATATATATATATATATATATATATATATATTTGTGTGTGTATGTAATTTGATATATGCAAAATCGTGACAAAAATGATAGTGTTCAACCCATAAACCCGTCTTCACCCCATAAATACCCCCCCTCATCAACTGAAAATTATAATTACCAACACCCCAATAGTACGTCTGTAGCCTGTAGGCCTAGGTCTGTGTGTAGTAAAGTGTTGTCCTGAAATGTTGAAATATGTAAAGTCTTTGTGTTTTTTTTTTTTTTATAAAAAATAACGACACCACTTCATTTCAGCACAACACTTTATACACGTCACTTTGGGTTTCTGAAATCACTATAATAATCGTCAATCCTTTGAAATGAAATTTAAATTCACTAAGCACACCACACCATCCTTAGCCTAGGCTACATTTCACAAAATTAATTATGAGGATATTTTTCTGTTTCTTTAACACACTGTGCCATTTTCTTATTATAAATGTTATAACAGATGTTTGTTGAATGAAACATTGATTTTAGTTGTAAGTGCAGAAAATATAGCCCATGTATAAATGATAAACAAGGAATACTGATTAAAGAGCGTTGTTTTGCCTCCGTGATGTGTTAGTGTTACACTGTTCCCTCTTCCCTAGCAGTATAGCCATTAGCCAGAATGCATAAGACATTGCAAAGTAGGCCTAGTTTGAGCTACATGCAAGAATACATTTATGTGATATATCTATAAACTATAATATATATATATATATATATATATATATATATATATATATATATATATATATATAGAGGAAAAAATTTGTTCAATAATGAAATTTTCTAATGTCTCTCATTTGTAAGGGACCCACTTGACTCCTGGAGAGCTGGCAATATTGCAATTCAGCCACTGGCCCACACTGGCCATTCTCATGGTCTATGACTCTCTTTAAGCTCTTGTTTTTTTATTATTATTATTATTATTATTATTATTATTTTTTTTTTTTTTTTTACTCAACACAGCCTTCTGATAGGCTGGTATTTCCAGTCCAGATCCGGGATTATTATTATTATAATTATTATTGACACAAAAGGGCACTTTTCAATACATCTGCGAAAAGGGGCAGGGGCTCGAGCACCCCTAGCAACCCCCCTCTGCACGTGCCTGGTAAAAAGTACCCAAAGGAAATAAGCAGAAAAGATCATGGAATAAAGTACCTACACAACGATTTTTTTTTTTTGCTGTAATCTTCTTGAAGTTGTAGGCATAAATAGCATATAAAGTAAATTCCTTTTCAACTGTATGTTGTAGAAACCCCATTACACTTAAAATTTCATTTAATATCACCATTCAAAACTGTACAATCTTCATTTTATTATTTATCATACACAGTACCATATGTACACATTTACTCAGCAAGAAAATAAATTAAATAATGGCATTCCAGAGTGTGGAGAAACAACTGTGGAGTTTAGTATTAACAAGGTCAGCCAAGTCTAGCCGCCTCTATGACAGTCTATGCTAATAGAATTAGATGAAGCTAACATGTACAAAACCACAACAGCAAACCTGTTCAATTTTTCACTTATACACAAGGGCTATATAGCCTGTGGCTATATAGGAAAATTTAATCTCATGGCATTCTTACAGTCCATAAAGCACCAACAAAAATGACTCACTCAATAGTCTATAGTACAGCCATAAACGCATTAAATGTATTATAATTAGTTTTTACATATTAGAAAGCTACAATATGTCGGTATCCATCCTTCTAATTCCAGATGCTTCATACAGTAGCTATCATAAGTACTGCTGCCTTAACTTTTAAACTGAATGAATAAATATCAAGAACAAAATTGGGTATGCAGTCTATGAGCTTTTACCCAGGAAGGATGAATAGCATAGAAAAATAAATATAGAGGAGGTAGCTACTAGAATTAGGATAGATCTGACCACTCAGATACAGACTCGTATGTTGAATATGATTTTCTTACTAATTTTTAGTTTGTATCCGAGTCATCAGATATCTCTTGTAGACCTAGTAGAGACAGTGAATCCTCACTGGCAGAGCTATCACCAGGATCTGCACCTCCAGAGTGAAAGTCATTACCAGCCTGTCTTCCCCGTGAATGAGGTTGAGCTCTTCCATGCTCATCACTGTTATTTGACCTTATTATCCCGCCTAACCTAGCTTTTTCCCTGTGTTGTTTGGATGATGCTCTAGTGCTTGTGTTTTTCAAATAAACAGAGAGCACTTGTTGCCTCTCTTGGATCTATTGAAAGTGTCTTGCATGCAGTAAGGAGAATTATATCCCTTATTTGTGGCATCTTGCTGCTCATGGACATCTTTGTCCTCGATCTACCGGTGGCACAAATATATTGCCAAAGCCAGTCGCCAGCAAGTCTCTGCATTGACACTCGAATGATGTCCAATGCCGAGATTTTACTTCCATGTTTTGGTTTTGGCGCTAATTCTACGAGGACTTTTAAAAGGGAGCCTCTGTTCTTCTCGCCATCTAGGTGTTCCTCTGAGAACTGCTTTTCCCGCTCAAGAAGCTGTTGATAAAACAAATATTTATTAGTATTCAAATATTGTTTCCTGTCTTTATAATGAAAAAACTGCAGACATGCCCATTTCTTATTGAAAATCACCTGAAAAGCACTGCACATCCTTTAACAATGTCAAGGGGGTGATTTCAGGAGAATTTTTTTTTATTTGACATCACATCTATGAATTCTATTAAAAATTTTACACAATGTAAGCTTAAGTGAACTAAAATGCTTCTGTAACTTTTTCTGTTTTTTAGTGTAGCCAAAAAATGCTTAATATAATATTAAAAGAGCTATTTTTAACCTCTGAATGCACTAATCACAAATTTGCTAACTTAAAAATAAGATATTTAAATTTTAAAATAGTGGGTGCGGAAAAATTGGCACTTTTAACCATTCCCTAATTAAAAACCAGAAATATTAAAACATTATAATTTGATACAAATTCATAGTACACATAAGCCTACATTGTGTGAAGTTTTTTATAAAAAAATCCAGAGATGTGGTGAATGTCACATTATGGTTTGTCCTGGAAACACCCAAGATTATCTTAAGATAGAGTTTGAATGTGGCAGCGTTGTTTAACCCCAGAAGGCAGGTGGTAATAAATGTTACCAGTACCATTGTGTACTCAAAAGCAGGTGGTAACAGGTGTTACCAGCAAAAAAAAAAAAATTCTACTGGAAACATCCAGGTTTTTGTTATTTCCTACTTGAATTAAGTCAGAGGAAGCGTTTCCAGTCATTAAAGAAGGACCTATTGATGACACATGATTTTAGATGAATTTTTTCCTTATTTCCTCCCTCCCTGTCGCTCTAGCCAAAAATGTGATTTTGTGTTTTTGCGTACTTATTGTTACTTTTATTACTTCATATGCTTGATATGAATAAATTTAGTTAATATGATGAATCCATCAAAACTTATTCGAAAATATAGTAAATAATATATGTATTTTTTTTTCTTTTTTCACCTCGTAACCTTTACTTGACTATGTTCATGATTTTCTTGACCACTGTTCATGATTTACAGGGGAACAATGGTTTTTAATTGATTTATGGGGGTGGCCAAAAACACCTGCCATGGGTGGCAAATGTGTCCTTTATGACCCGCCGTCTAGGAGTTAATACACAATTATTGTAAGCTCAACCTGCCCATTCATTTTACTTATCTATGACAGTAAATAAATTTTTCAATACTTTTGGGGAGAGAACATACCCAAAACAAAGTTAACTAAAATACATTAGCAAAAGTAACACTAACACATGCGGATGAAAAAAGTGACCCACGTACATACTGTACAGTGTACGTGCATAAACCTCATGCACCGCTATTCATACAATAACACCCAAATGTCATGGACTTAAATTCACCTTAGAAATCAGTGGGAAGTATTATTTTTCCACTGCTGTCACTGCAGAGGCCACACATTCTCAGGGAAGCTAAACACTACAAAATCAACAAAAAAATGTACAAGGAATCCTTAAGCATAATGGTTGCATTTTGGATATCATGTGTGTCACCAAATCACACACAGACAATATATGCATACAACTCAGGAAGTAAAAAAGCCTTACTGTAGGCTTACACAGCTGTAACAAAAACCCAGAACACCCAAGCACAGGGAATGAATGAGAATGTACTATGAAGTAAATCAATATTAAGAGTTATTTTCTGGATAATTAAGGTGAGAAATTTGGCATTATAATACAGTAGTGAGGTATGTACTACATATACTCATTACCATACAGTACAGACAGAAGTGACAGTACTAATTATATGCAAATATGATGAAAACAATGTAGATGTAGATGCCCGGATAAAATGGAAGTTAATAACAAACGTATGTTAATGTGAAAAAGTCTAAACAAAATTTCCAACATTGAAAGACGTAAGCGGTAATAATTATTCGAGAATTCTAGTCTGACTGTCTAGAGGCATTTTTGCCAGGCTATCTATTAGCAGGGGCAGCCTATGGCACTGAAAATATTGATGACGGTGAGGACAGAGTCACCAAAATGTGAACACAGATGAGAAAAAAGGTCTTCACTTTTTTATAGTCTACTTTTTCTGAAGCTGGCAAATTTACACCAAGTCACTTTTAGGTGCAGAGAACAAATGACCTTAATCCCTTCCAAAATTGTGATTTGATTGTAATTAGAAATGTGAGGGATATTTTATTATTCCTATTATGTAAACCACCATTAAATCCCATAGTTTTCATTCATTCATTAATCCTCTGCACCTGCAAGTGGCTCAGTGCAAGTTTGTCAAGCTTAAAAAGGAAACAGTATAGTAAATGTAAGCAAAGCATCTTTTCTCAAATAAATTACATTCAGCCCTCAATTTAACGGATTTTGGTTTAATTGATACCATCAACTACAAACAGCATGCCCTTTTTGCCCAATGCTTGGAAAATTTATCAAGCAGGTACTGTACTTTAATTTTACTCAGTTTATTACCACATAATTTCAGAAAACCTCCCACAAAGTGAAAAACACAAATAGCTACAGAAATATGCCTCCAGTAACTGTACAATAAAAGAAGGGCTTTTCAACCTATGGACAAGCTTTCACTGAATTAGTTTGTTAAATCAGGGTTGACTAGACTATAATATCAGCTATACACTACCAACACCCGCAGCATTGTTAAGAGACAAAATACATTACTTATCCGATATCTTGCTGCAAACAAGATGACGTTCAGCCTCCTGCCTGGACATAAAAGATGTTATATTCTTATACTGAACAACCAGTATACAAAATGAAAAAATCTGACTTGTATTAATTATTGTGCAGAGGTTATATTAGAACCAGGAAAGGTTGGGTACCCTTATTTATTAATTGGGGGTAATTCCCAACTGTAATTTATTCTTCAGTGCTAGGCAACTAATGACCATATTGCATGTACTTGTATCCTGCCATTATTTAAAAGCTCACTTACTTCTTCCAGTGAATTGGCTCTGAAGCCAAATGACCGAAGTATCTTGAAGGGGTTTTCCAAAGTGGTTTCCACAGTTTTATTTTCACCACACTTAGGGTCCAACATGTCCATCCTATTCTTGATAAGCCGGACATCCTCTTTCAATTCTTGGACATCCTTCTTGAGTTCTTGAAGCAAGTGTAGCAGCAGCGTTTGCTCTTGAATATCCTGCAGTAACAAAATTATGCTATGTATGCTAATTGATATAAGTAAAAAAAAAATTATATGGTAGAGATAGAGCAACCCCACTTTGGACAAATTATGTTTTTCACCTCACTGGATGCTTCATTCATATTTTTGGTACCACAAAATAACCTTATCTTATCTGTGACACCTTGCCCCTGGGAGCTTCCAACTGGGGAGGTGGCCATGGCAAAAAAAAAAAAGTCTCCAGTATCCTAACCAAAATAAACTACAGCGCATATATATTTCTTTTAAGTAGTCTGAAGACTTGATCTGACCATAAAGTGGGGCCTGCAATTAGCAACATACAGAACTGATTAGTGATTACTAAGTTACTATGCAATCCAGAACTCAAAACTTGTACTTCAGTGAAAAAATCAGAGGAAGAAAAATATTGAGACAAGGAAGGAGATTATTGCCCAGACCAGAGACTGAGTACCAGTCCTTGGGCTGCATGGGATAGGGAAAGGTGAAGAACTTTGTATCTATGATCAATAGACAATAGCAGGATTTTGAAGTTCGGTATTCACACATTCTCCTCTGTCCAATCCATGAAGTGGTGCAACACAAATGTCTTCCAACACTAGCTGATAAGAGACTTTTGTTACAGAGTAGGTTTACTGCAGTACAAAGAAAATAAATCCTATATTTTGTCTCACCCTTCTTTTTCCGCTAACTTGGTTTTCCTTCCTCTCGTCTCCTTTGGTCTTGTTGCGAACTGACTCCTGTACATCATCATAAAGCCTCCTTCCTTGTGGCCTTGGGGTAACAGCTCCTGGAAACAATTCAATAAAATAAGTTAAAAGTTTAATGAAATCGAAAGCAACTTATGAGATGCATTAAACTGAAGGGTCTACATCTCAGATTTGTCAGTTTAAGGGGGTATGTCACATATACCATATTCTAATCAAGAATGGCACCGAAACAAGCACGCTGTATTGCAACTATGAGCCATCAGGCAAGGCATCAATGATCATTCTGGGGTCTCATTTTGAGGTCCTGGTCCTTCCTTTCAAATCTCCTGAAAAATCTCATCAGTGCAAACAAGTACCGTATGCGTAATTCTTTTCACTCCACAAAAAGAAGGTAATTAACCATGACCCTATCTTTTGTGTTGTTTCTCATGGTAGCAATGTAAAAGGTTCATTAATAAATGGAACATCTTATACAATCAAGATTATGTCCAATTTTCTATATTTGGTATATATAAAGGATGATCAGTGCCCAGAGACCCCAGAATCAACTTGGCTAAAAATACTGAGCTAATTCTATTCTGCAGATGTGTGATAATCCCCTAACGAGGAGTGAATTAGGTAGTTTTACATTATAACATTCTATAACAAGGAGCAAAGTGAGTCAAGTGCATGCACAAAGTTTTTTCCTCCTGAGCAGATGGTCCGTTCTCACCCCCAAAACGGAGATGAGATTTTGCTGCTGACTGACTGAGATACAGTAAAGTAATGCATGCTGTCAAAGAAAATGAAGTAGAATGATAATACCATTAAGGTCAGCCTTGTAACGTCCATCAACAGCTTTCCTCTCAGATGTAACTTGCATAGATTGGCTCTCATCACCACTTTCAGCATTCACATCTGGAAGTACAGATTGAAATCAAGGTGTGAGGAAAAGATATGATAATTATCTCATTCAACCACCACTCACACATTGCTAAAAATGTTACAAACTCCACACCAAGTGCAAGGGCTGGTAAAAGGAAAGAAAAGAGTATAATTAAAATTAAAGAAAAGAGTATAATTACCTGCAATGTTCTAAACTGTAATTGTTAACAGCAGTATTTTCAAAAATTTTTACTAAGAATATATGGTAGTGCTGATATACCATTTTACTTGGTAAAATACAAATAAATGGCAATATTTTAATTCAATTACATACTGTATATATGTTACTGTTGATACATACCAAGTATATTGTTTGAAGTGCAGGTACTGGGGCTGGGGTTATGCCCTGTCTGGGACACTGAAGTGGGAGTCCTGGCTACATTTGGAGTGGGAGATCTGCTGACGATATCACTGAATGTCCTGGGGTTGGGTCTATAACTTGTTTTTTTTTTTACTGCTAAAGCAGCTTTTTTCGAGTAAGTCTTCTAAATCAGTAACAGCACTGGAACTGGTGCTGACTGTACCAAGTTTCTCAGTGATGTATGCATCACCGTCTCTAAGGCTATTGTAAAACCTTTCAAGACTCCTGCTAATAAATCCCATTTATTAACATCAGGATCTGAACAAACTCTAATTAATTTCTGAACATTTAATTCATCGGCTGATCCCTTTTTAGGCCAAAAACATTTAGTTTTGACTCTTGTTGTGCCCGTTTTGTCTGACTTTTTAATTGTCCTGACCCAGCCCGCAGGAACTGTCAGCAGGCTATGGTCTTCTGCGAAGTCAAACAGCCCACCATTTCTGTGCACAACATACAGACTGTATATTAGTAGACTACCTAATATATCCTATTTAGTATACTTACTATAATTATATACCCTAAATCAATTAATCATGTAAATGTTCTTTTACCTTTATGGATGCAATTGAATCTCATCCCTTTGAAGTGAGAATGGATCAGCTCAAAACATTTAAATTCACAGGTGAAATACCAATGTACCTGTACAGTACACTGATATAATATTGTACAGCATAGTATATGCACTCTGCCTGTCCACTGGAATTTCATACATGCACACACTGAACATTCTGCATGACTACAACACATCTATGAATGAAATAACACCTCTCTACAACTTACTTGTGTTTTTTTCCGACTGCCTTGAAGAAACACGATTAATGATGGAAGACTGTGAGGAACACATCTTCTTTGCTGGAGGAGTTTCCAGCTCTGACTCGGAAGAGGACATTTCAAATCTGCTGAGAAGACAATGATATCAATAAAAATGAGCCAGAGTGAAATTTGTACCTTTTTTTAAATACTGTATTATGTACATTACCTGGTATATGTATAGCAAGTTTAAATGTCACATACTCCATAAAAAAGGTTACATAGTATGGCAGTATTAAGTTTAAACTTACATATCTTTTCTCTTGTAAAATCAGCTTAAAAGTAATCCCACAAATATACAAATGAGAAATTTACAAATGTAGAATACCTGTACTTAAAAAAAATCCCCTCTTTCATTTTTGCATGCCTTGCTTTCTACTAGTACACTATGGGCACGCCTCCCTTGGGAAATTAATAAATGAATGAAGATCAAGAAGAAAACTGGGTATGTGGGCTATGCACTTCTACATGGGAAAGATGAAAAGTATAGGAGAGGAGTATAAGTGGAGCCAAAATGACTTTGGTACGAAAAGTTAAATTAACTTTGTTACACTGGGGTTATGTTTTTAGTTGGTATTGCTACAGATTACTATACTATTAAGACCATACTGAATTATATTTGGTGGGAGTGATTCTTTTATTTTAAATAGAACACTAGTTTATCTATGGAGAAATTGCTGCTTTCAGCCAGCATATCCTATAGGGTATGGTTACTGAAACATTTGCTCTTTGGGGATAAGGGGGCCACCGCTGATTCAAGATTAACCCTAAGGGGGTGAAAGCCCACAAATGTTAAGCACCACTGCCTTATACAGTATACAGTACACTAAGTTCTTTAATTACTAGATTATATTTACTTTTGTCCTTCCTGCATAAACATTACACGAGTTCATTGCACAATAGTTATGTTATATGTTCAGATAAGTTTTTACAAGTATAAATCCTCATTTAGTTAGAGCTAATGCACAGTACAGATACCATTATGCTTAGTATAAACAGTTGTCCTGGTCATGAAGCATTACCATAATAATGGAAATGTTTTCATATTCTGGCAAATTCATGTTTTCTAACTTATCAATGTCTATTTTCATTCCTCTCCTGCATTTCATGATGTAAGCTGTATTCACTGTGACATAACGGTAATCCTGTCTTCGCACCTGGTAACAACCAATCTTTCTCGAGTCAAAAGGTTTTTCATAAAAAGGGAATGATGCAACATACTCCATGCATGACACTGTTCCATCAGTGAAATCTATTACCTGTAAGCATTTGCCCTTTTCCATGTTAACATATATGTTGTTTGGGGATTTTGTACTGATACTGTGCGTAATGTCTTTCAGTTTCATTGTACATGCAGCTGCTTGCATTCTCTGAACACCCCTGACCAAAGAGATAATCGGTCGATGGCTAGACGTCACCATTTTTTTGAGTTCCCCTAGTTTGCTTTCAAATGCATAAGCACTAACATTATCTATGCTACCATGCATTTCAGCCACTGAGGGAAAGTGTAGCTGACTGTGTACATTATACACCAAAAAAGAATTTCCATATATTTCCTGACAGTTATCAACAAATTTCTTCATTAACAACTGGCAGTACTCTGAGTAGGGTTGTGCAGTCCTTTCATCTACAAGCAATGCACACACTGTTATATGTGACAAGATTCTGGTAGCTTTCATCTGTGGCCATCAGATTCTTGAATACAATCTTAGCTGTGTATAGTTGCAACTGACGGATTTCAGTTGCCTTGAAGTAAGCGAAGTCTTTAAATGAACGTGGCTTACGGCTGAAGCAGTTTGGAATGAAATCCCTCAACTGTATCATCCTTTTGTTAAAAGTGTCTACATTTCTACTAGACATACGACACTTGAACTGATCAGTTCCTGCTGACTATGGGCCAAAAATGTTCCAGTTCAATAACTTCTTCATGCATCCTCCCCACTGGTGCATGAAATCAGGGGGAAAGGAACTGATCATGTCTATTTTCAGCCTCAGGAATGGGCTATCCTTTCCATCAGCCTTGTGGTGACTTGGTTGTGATTTAGTTCTAAAACTATCATCAGTTCTGAGTGGTAGCTTCCAAGTACGACGCCAAGTCATTCGGTATCCATCATGGAACCCTATGCTCTCGCACTGGTCGCACCCAAACGTTGAAGAGAACTGTTTGACATGCTTTACATGAGCCCGAACTGGGGCATCACATACAATGGCTGTTATAGCTAAGCAGAACTTCTGGTTATGAAACTCTAATCCATTTTCCATCAAGTGCCTGGCTTCTGTGATGAAATCTTCCAAATATTCCAAGTCGTGAGGCTTCCCTGATCCAGCAGTCAGTACAACTGGAAATACCTTCCTTGGTCTTAAATTAGCAATCTGAACTAGTATAGGCCAAGAACTTATGTTGTTACTCTTGAATAAGGGTAAGCCATCATTGTTAATTATGATGGATATGGTATCCAGTTTCTTAACATCATTTTCTGGATAAAGCTCTAAGTAACACTTCAACTGGACCTCTAACCCAAAATAATAGTAATCATGCCCTGACTTACTTTTGAGGGCTTGAGTTATAGGAGGGTATGTGACTTTACATAGTGATTTATGATTTAGGGATGATGCCAAATAGGTTTCTGTGTTTGTGAAGAGTACTAAGAACAGCATCTACCTGCACTGTAGTCATGCATGTTTTGACGGCTGCAGATCTTAAATCATCCCAGAGGGTACCAGGAGCATCAGCTTCAACATGTAAATTATGATGATCTAAAACCTCACTATCACCTTCACTCACTTCTGAACAATAACCATCATAATTGTGACTATGGCCTACTGCCTCCTCATCTGAAGTGTGTACATACTTTCCATTGTCTAAAAAATTAACACAGCTGTGCCCTGGTTACTTTCTGTAGTACCAGTGGTATCTGGTACCACATCACAGCTTAAAAACTATGTCTTTCCAACTCACTTTTACCCAAAACTCTTCTAGCAAGAGCCAGCGCTCGTGCCTCTTCTCATTTTTTCTTTCTGATTGCCTGTGTGCTGCTACTTTCTTTTTATATATATTTGCCTCAATTTCTGTTTCCTTATTCTTTCTTCAATGAAATAATTTTTTATAAAATCTTTATTGCCGCAACTTACGCTCATTGTCAAAGTATCATACAAGGCATGCAAAATAAGTGGCATCCCATCACATTATGTATAGTAGAGTAGGTACCAGGATATAAGAGTGTAAATGTTGTACGTTATTGGAAATGATAAATGAGGGCAAATGTGCTATCAATACTGCCAGATCATTTTTCCAAAAATCTGCAGAATCTCAAGGTATTCATAAGCACAGTGTTTCATAATTAGGATGAAATTTGGACAATATAAAGAACACTGTTTCTGATTACAGCAAAAGTGACTCGGGGCATTCCACAATTAATTTGCTACAAATAAAAAATATTGAAAGAGTATAATTTTTTTTACTCTGCTAAACATGTTCAAAACAAATTATGTTAAAAATACTTTCTGTGGAATGCAAATTACGAAAATTTAAAAGTTACTTTACTCACATAAATATGTCCAAATTAAATAAATGTACTTAACAAAAACCTCAACTTCAAGTGGTTAACTTAACATCTTGATAAGATGAAAACCAATTCGTTTTTCCAGTCCACCAATTATCAAGGGTATTGCCATTATTTTAAATAAAGGGTTTCCATCATTACAGTGAGTGTTAAATACAGCCTTTTAAGATGCTCCTCGTATGGATAAGTCCTCTGGACAGCTTGGTAGCTCAGAGCTGTATTCTCATTGGCCAAGATTTCTTGTTTCAGTTTTCCTCCATTTTGCATTGGTGATTCTGCAAAAGTTAGTACATTTTACTAATATAATCAGCATACTAAGAAACTAAGAGTATGGCTCCAACATTGTAGTAACTATTCTGACTCATTCAGAACAAGTAGATCATTTCAAATCGTAAGTGTAATTGTATGGCCTAAACGGTTTGAAACATACTAACCTAATCGTAGCCTAAGTCTTGCACTGTGACACCCGGTTACGTCACTCATAGGCAAGTCCAGATTACATTTAAAACACAGCATTGCATTGTTTATGTTAATCTAAGATGTAAACGGTATAAACTTACTGTTAGTTCAAGTGATGCATTCAATATTCCTAGCTAAATTAGAATGAGATTGGCATGAGCACAATCTCTACTTCATCAACCCTCATCCAAAGCACACTTCAAGAAATTCTCCTTACATTTAGATATGCATATCTCCTAAAGGAAATCTCCCTAAATGAACTTTTAAGATGAAAAGGAATACTTAGTGGACTTGAGGCACCGACAACTATGGCTGCATTCCCTTTTCTTAAGTCTCTACTAGATAGAACTACACTGCACCAGGCTGTGACGAGAATGGTCTCACGACCATCACCGACCAACACCAAATGTATGACTAACAACTGGTCAAACAACCGATGCCGGTAGTTAAGCACTATTACATGTATACTTACAATCAAATACACGAAACAGCCAAAACAACACCTTTCATTACTAAATACAAACACAACAAAACATAATATCTTTCTTCTACATAATACGCATTTCCACTTTTCATAAATTTAGAAAGAATACATAAACTATACCACAATTTGTGGAAAAGTACAGTCTCTCTTGTCGAAGTTTTGACATACTCCCCTACAAGAAAAACTTATGCCTACATTATTCTCAACAGTATGTTCTAATCAGTGTCTTTCTAGCTTCTGCAACTATTTGAGCAGTCCTTCTGGTCGGGGAGGTTCTTGACTGAATGTCTTCTGCCACAGGATTAATTCACCTTATCTCCTGCCACAGCTCTAAGGGGTATAACTTAATTACAGGTCTCATGAGCTGGCTATAGGCTGTTCTTAGAGTAGCCACTCTTGGGACCTTGTCTCTCCCCGTATGTAACTCGATCACTTGGCCCAGCTTTCACTTACTCATTGACCCCTTGTCATGAATGAGGACTACTTCCCCTATCTTGGTCCAAGAGCTATGCTTCATTCCTTCTCAGTGGGTCTCTCCAACATGGTCTTAAGGTATTCTGATGCTGCTACAAACATGGTGGCGTTGTATCTCAACATGAGTGCTGGGAAACCTCTTCTGCTGCAAAACTTTCTAAAACTTTGAGGAACGAGTCACAGGGTTGGTTATCAACTAGCTCCACATGTATGACTCTGTTTATTGGGTGTGTAAATAGGATGATATAAGCCTTCTCAGGGCTCTATCCTTTTCTCTTAACCCATAATGCGCCAGTGTAGTCCACGCCTGTGTTATTAAAAGGTTGCTCACATTGCACCCTGAACTCAGGTAATGGAGGAACTATATTTGGACTGTATGGCCTCCCCTGCATTCTCCTACAAATAACACAATGGTGTAATATACACTTAGTTAGTTGCCTTATCAGTAGGATCCAGAACACCTGCCTGACACTCGCCACAGTTGCATTTATACCCATATGAGCATTAGCATCATGATGTTCTTTAATAATTACCAGAGTAACATAGCAACTCTTCAGCATTAGTATAGGAATCTTAGCAGCTTTGGGTAAGTGTGCATGTTCTAGTCTACCCTTATGCCTTATTACCCCGTTGTCCAGGTAAAGATTCAACTGGTGTATGAGAACTAGCTTTGGTTTTCTTACCCCTTTCATCAAACTCTCGTCTTCCCCTTGGAAAAATTCCTTTTGTATGAAGGTCTTATTCTTTGCCTCTTGGAGTTCTTCCAAGGTCAGTTTACCATGCCTCTTCAAATTGGTTGAACTACAATTATTCAAAATGGCAGATTCCAAGCTGTGGTCCTATAGACCTTTTTAACCCTGCTGAATCTTTCCCAGTTCAGCAAGTGAGTATTACCATTCAGGTTTTCTCCTACAGTATTGACCAAAATGTTCTCTTCCCTACCCTGCGCAAGTGATCAACCAACCCAATATATATATATTGGCCAAGAGGAATTTTTAACCAAGGAGGTCCCTTCCACCAGAAAGAACTATCCAAGATCATTTCTGTCCTTTTCCCACGTGTCAACCAGTCACTGGGATTGTCATCTGTAGTCACATAGGGCAAGACTGCCTCTGGAATTAAAGACTTTATTTCCTGTACTCTATTTTTCACAAATACAGGGAGAACACTTTTCGAAACTAGCCAACTTAGGGCAACTTTACTGTCCGACCAAATGAACAGTTTTACAAACTCATCCTTCTCAAAGGATTCCATAATAAATTTGGCCATTCTTGCTGCTAGCAACAATGCCATCAACTCAAGTTTTTGGAACAGCTAATTCTCTAATGGGCAATAATCTTACCTTTGCCACCATTAAATAAGCGTTTTCGTTCTTAACTCTATAGGCTACACAACCATATGCTAATTCACTGGCATCGCAGAATATGTGTAAGGAGTCTCCCTTTCCTAGGCAAGTATTCCTAGGAAAGGAAATATCAAGACATTTTTCCAAATCTTCGGATAGCTCAACCCATTGTTTCTGTAATGGGTCTGGGAGTTGTTCATCCCAATCTAGTTGTTGCTTCCACAAATTCTGCAGGTATATCTTTGTCCTAAAACTGCAGTAGAACTTTGAGTAGGTCAGCTGTTATATGTGGTCCCATCCACAAACAGTCGTTCAAGCTTAACCCACTTTTGCCTCTGCCAAATACTGTCCTAATTGGGGTTGTTGCACTGTCCTTTTTAACGCCATGATGTGCCAAGGAATGACAGTCTTCCTTGTTTTAGAATATTCCACTCTGTCTATGGATCTCATATCCTCCTGATCCTTCAGGATTTTCTGGTAGTGTTCTAGATACTGTTTATCCTTCCGAAACTTGACATGCTGTTGTTTTAATCTAATCAAAGCCAACCCAAAGTTGGAAGTTAATCTCCTTTTATTGTCTTTCCAAGGCAATGCCACAACAAACTGTTTGTCAATTTCAGAATAAGTTATAGAACTCTCAAAGTTCTCCAATACTTTCTGGTCCTGTTCTGTTATTTCACTGCAGTCAATACCTAAATGATCTAAACTCCATAAAGTTTCAAGATCTTCCCTTGGATCCTTTAAATTAGTAGCCCTTTCAGCCGTAATTATGTTGTCGGTTTCCACTGCCAGTTTTAAAATGGAACATGAGTCACCTTTGTAGGAGGAGAGCTACATGTTCGGGTTACCACGTAGCCAAATATGGTTGGTAGCAATACTAAATTTTCAAATTTCCTAAACCCTCGGTGTAAAATGTTGTACACATTGTCAACCCCTATTAACAATTCTATAGGTGGTTGTTTCTCTACGGGTAGATAAAAATCGTTTATCAGCCAAGCTGACTTTCGTGCTACACCACATGCTTAAGTTCTTCTTAATGTCAAATTTCATTGCATATTCTGGTAGCTCGTATATTACTATACAATCCATATATATTAATCTACCCCAGTGAGGTTCAGCAATGTTCACCATTTCATATTCCTTAACTGGTGTAGAATTTAAGTAACCTCTCAATGATATATTTTCAGCTCCCTTGCTTTTATATTGGAGTCCCTCAAGAGCAGATTTCTTTATAAATAATCTCTCGGCACAGGTATAAAACAACCCTGTCTTTCGCATAATGCGACTCTTTTACCTATTAGGGTTATTGTGGCTGTAGGTAAGATCCACTTCCTAGTCGTCTTATTTCTCTGTCCGGTATTTGTCAAAGAGTGTTCCAACTTGTACCCCACCTACCTTAGATTTACATGGTTGGTTACAGTTGCATATAGCAATATGATGTCTAACAGTGCAGCTGTTGTTACTACCTAGCCTGTCACAGTCAGAACTGAAGTGTTTATTGGATACGCATATGAAACAAACCCAGAGTTCTGAGTGGTTCTATCTTTCCTCCTCTGGTTACATAGAATTTACAAATGTGTCCATATATGATTGCCTCCGCAAAGTGCACATCCTCTAACCTGGTTTACCTTGGCTTTGTTAGTATTTTCTTTAGGCCTTACCGATGTTTTTTTTGGTCTTACAGATTGCCCTTGTTCTACTGCAAAAGCAGATACTATTGTTAATGTATTAGTTTTTACTGGTCCAGTCTGTGGAAAAGCCCCCAAATTGTGTATTTCTTCTTCAAGATATTTTTTAAAGGTGTCAAATTTAGGGCAATCTGCTCCACACGGTTACACCTTCGTTTTATTATTTCACTTACACTACTAGGTAGTTTGGTGTAGAGCAAGATGGTATACAATTCACGCAATTCCAGCCATTCACTCTCCAGTGATCTCATGCAGCATTCGAATTGCGCTCTAAAACCATGTAGCTCTTCTGCATCTGCCTTGGGAGTCTCAGTTTGGAAGAGTTTTCTAACAAACACAACTTTATTTCGTCTGTTCTGCTATAGGTCTCTTTTAACA
Source organism: Macrobrachium rosenbergii (assembly GCF_040412425.1). NCBI lineage: Eukaryota > Metazoa > Arthropoda > Malacostraca > Decapoda > Palaemonidae > Macrobrachium > Macrobrachium rosenbergii. Next base: position 46,736,631 of record NC_089763.1, on the reverse strand, counting down.
AGTTCACTGCTTGTAAATATTTATCATCTAATTTAAAACCAGATATCTATTCCAGAGCCTCACCTTCCAGTAGGCCCTTCAAATAAGAAAACTTCTGTATTTTCTCAAAATCAGTATGTTGGCGTACTGATACTTCATAAAGTTCCCAGAATGAATTCAATTCCGATACATCACCATCGATATGCTTGAGGTCTAATTTAGGTAACTTTACGCTAGCTTTAACAGGCAGTATCGGTGCACTAGGTTCACCCCTTACAGCTAGACTTGTGATGGAGGAATTCAGTCTATGAATTTCAGTACCCACCTTTAGGCTATATTCAGCTTGATTCATAAGTTGGTCAGGTTGTCCTCTAGGATCTGTTGGATCCAACATTTCATTATCCAATTCACGGATTTTTGCAAATATTCCTTCAAGGATCTCAATCAAGAAATAATATTGATATCACCTGCATCAATAGTGGCTTCAACCTTTTTTGACCAGTTAGTTATCACAGACTTAAACCCCCAATCTCCTCTTTAATTCTTTCTGGTCAGATATCTTAGACTGATTTACCAACACCAAATATATAAGTGCTTAATACTAAAAGAGTGTGCAAACTGCCAGCTCCAAAAAATACATATACGAATCAGATAACAACAGCTGTTTTACTTGTATTTCAACCATCGTACAGTGATAAAAAATTACCGTAGTTATAGTACAAATGAAGAAGTCAAGTAGAATAGGACTGATATATTTTTATATTATACCCTTATTCGGTATGAATAAAAGATCTGCCAGGAAATATACTGCTAAATTTAAGCTGCAAGTTGTAGCTGAAGCTGAGAAAACAATGTTCAAACTCCTAAATACCTAATGACTATAAAATATCCTGCATCGGCAACATGGATGAAACTCGACCGTAATTAAAACTGGGGAGAAAATATTTTAATCAAAACTACTGGGCATGAAAGAACACTGCTATTTTTACACCGATAAACGATAAATACGTAAAGCTCGTATCATTATGAAATCAAGTGAATAGTGAACGGAATATTGATTTTTTACACGAAACAAATCTCCCCAAATGGCCAACATCATCTATTAACAAAAGAAATAGCTAAGTTAATTTCACAACGAGACGTATTTAAGTTATATTTCGACATAAAAACACTTTGTATAAAGAAAAATAACCTTACCCCATATAAATAAAGTATCTAGAGATTCATTTACGCTGACTAGAAGGGAGAAAATCTCTCTGAACTGAGTTAAATAAAGTGAAATAAACTTATATTGTGATCAATTTCCAAACCAAAACATTGATCGCAATTTATAATACAAAAGCAATATAAGAATATATACAATATTATTGGATACAGTGAAATAAGGCATAACATTTCAAAAGATCCATGGAAAAGATGCACTGTATTCGTTATGTTGATGTGTGTATAATACGATATGTGAATATAGAGTACAATATAATGTAGGCTAGGCTACTGTATATGTATACGATATACCATAGTGTAGGCTAGGCTGTCTTGTTTGTTATTCAGTTTCTCTTTGTATTCAATTATCATAAGTCACTATGCATGAACCTCCAGAATTAGCCGATATTAATAATTACTATACCATGTACGTAGAGAGTATACTTTATAGTGTAGGCTAGGCTACCATATATGTATACATGGTACTGAATACCCTAGTGTAGGCTAGGCTATATTTAAGATATCTTTTTTCCAACAAACGATGGTTTTTTTTTTGGAACCTGACCCCATCGCAAGTAGGATAATACCTGTATAAGCATTTTTAGTTTTCTTTTGTGTGTTTGAACCATCAAAATAGGCAGTTCTAAGTGTTTTTAGAAGGGTTCTAAGTATTTGCGGGTTTTAGCTATTCGTTGGGGTGTGTGGTACGCATCCCCCGCGAATACGGGGGGGGGGGCGTGGGTTACTGAACCACATTAGCAAATATAATATTTAAAAGTTGGCTATACCTCTTCAAATTAAGCAATGGTTGATCACTATTGGTTATATTATATATACAGTATGTGCCCTTGACTACACATACACATATAGAATATACAACATAGGGTTTCATTTCAAATTAAATTTATCTTAAGTATCTTATCCATTTCAGGCTAGGCTAACATGTGACTAATTCTAAAAAGGCTGCTTTCGTCAGCCGATCACATCTTTATCTTTATCACCAAGTATCATTACAATCCTTAAAATTTCGTAAACACTAACTATACAGTTCACAGTTATAACAACCAATCACTGCGATCCTGATCACGGCACCAATTTATTCCAACTCATTCAGAACTAGTAGAGCATTTCAAATCGGAAGTGTAATCGCATCGCCTAAACAGCTTGAAACGTACTAACCTACTAGTAGCCTAAGTATTATACCACGACAACCAGGTTACTTCACCCATAGGCTTGTAAGGATGGTATTGAGTGACATACTACCTGGGTGTTGTCTAGTTTATTGGTGGTTCCTAACTGAATCAATGTACAGAATCTTCAAAGTTGTTATTGGCTGGTGCGAGCCGCAGAGTAGTTTCTACGCACAGACAGGGCAAAACAGAGATTATGTTTTGGACATCTGTGCTTGTGGACAGACAAACAGATGGCAATTGTGAGAGACATAATAAATGTACAATGGTAAAACATATATGAATGGAAAGGCCGGGAAATTCCACATATGGACATTTGCATGAGATTCGAGACAGATTAATGAATACAATGCAGTAGCATAATATATGTGAAATGGCGAGATGTTTGGCACCTTCACAAACAGAAACATAGAGTTTGACACAAGATTCGGTGGAACATTGTGAGTACATGATCGAAATGCTTGCATGGCAATGCAAGTAGTGGTGATTGTACATGAATCGAGACAACAATGGTTAGAGAGAAATAGACAGGAATATTGTATGGTAGAAGATGCGTTCCTTCGAGCAGTCCCCTCCAGCTGACGCGCGGGAGGGAGAGAGAGAGAAAGCGGGATGCTTGTCTTGTTTTTGTCCCTTGGATGATCCACACAAACATGCCTGTAGGATTGCGATGTGGTCCCTTACAATACTCCCCCCCAACCAAGCAAGGCCCCAATGCGGAAATCGTCTTGCTGACAATTTGGATGGGCGCGAAGGGCTTGGGCGGGAGGCTGAAGGGCGGCGCCAGCCAGCAGGAACTCGAGGAGGACGGCGGCAGGCTGATGGATGACGTCGGCTGGTCCTTCATTGGTCAGGTCGTCCGGTACGAGTTCGGAGGCGGCGGCAGGCTGCCCGGAGGAGGCGTCTAGGGTTCCTGTTGTGGGGTAGGTCATCTCGTAGGGTCGTACATCTACTGAAAGCTCGGGAAAGTGAGTCGGGGAGGCGGCGAAGGGTTCGTTGGTGCGTGGGTCGTCATCGTGGGTCGGACGTCTGCCATCGGCTCCTTCAGGTCACTCCGGGGTCACCAGTGTAAGGATGGTATTGAGTGACATACTGGCTGGGTGTTGTCTAGTTTATTGGTGGTTCCTTACTGAATCAATGTACATGTTGTTTTAGATTTAGCTGGCCTTGTGCCAGCACGGGCTCTTGCTCCTAGAGCAGCCCGTAACCTCAGTGTACAGAATCTTCGAAGTTGTTATTAGCTGGTGCGAGCCGCAAAGTAGTTTCTGCACACAGACAGGGCAAAACAGATTATGTTTCGGACATCTGTGCTTGTGAACAGACAAACAGATGGCGATTGTGAGAGATATAATAAACGTACAATGATAAAACATATATGAATGGAAAGGCCAGGAAATTCCACATAAGGACATTTGCATGAGATTCGAGACAGATTAATGAATACAATGTAGTAGCATAATGTATGTGAAATGGCGAGATGTTCCAGAGTCCAACAGTGTGAGAAATAAAGGACCTCTGGAATTGAGAAGTTTGACAGTGAGGCACATTTACTGCATATTGATGCTGCTATTCAGTGAATCTGGTTACTCTCGACAGGAAAATGGGATCAGGGATCAATTTTGATTGTGAAAGATCTCTGTTGAAATACAACTTAGGAAAAAATTACAAACAAGAGACCTTCCATCGATGGTGTACTACTATTAGGAAACAGAAACCTACGACCACTAACCACTATCTAAAAGAGACGAATCTCTGGCAGAAGCAGATATGCACACCGGAGAGCAATATAAATTGAGTACAAATGACCTAAAACAGGTTGCATTGATTTTATCACTGTTATAAATATAAGAGACCTTACGAACAGAACCTAATTTTCGTGCAGCGCTTGCTGAAACTTTCATTAGATGTTTTACAAAAGTTAGATGTGAGTCAAAGGTTACACCTAGAATAGTTAAAGCTTTAGATTCATTCAGCAAAGTTCCATCCACCTGAAGGGGAGGATGGGGTAGGAAATCAGTATGAGATCTGCTAATCAACAGTGTTTTTGTTTTACTGGAGTTCAGCTTCATACCCCACCGACTACACCATTCCCTGATCTGGTCCATGTCCTGATTAAGGATCAGGCCAGCTTCATTTCTCAAAAGTGGAGACTTTACTACACCCCCAAGTGTTGCATCATCAGCATGCTGAACAATTTGTTTTCCAGGCCAACAACCATGTCACTTGTATGCACTAAAAATAACAGTGGACCAAGAACACTGCCCTGAGGAACTCCAGACACAATAGGTTTTGGTTCACTAAAGATGCTGCTGCCTACTTGTAAGGAAATCTTGAAGTAATCCTAAAACATATCCTCCCGCTCCAAAATTTTGAAGTTTATAAATAAGTGCCTTGCGATTTACTAAATCAAAAGTAGCACAAAAATCTATCTGAATTACTCAGCACTAAAAACCCTTATCAAGGTTCCCTTGTAAATGGCATGTCAAGTCTAAAAGAGCATCGCCGGTACCCAACTGCTTCCTATATACATATTGACTGTCAGTTAACAATACTTTAGCTACAATATACTTATATATTGGCTTCAAAATAAGGTTTTCAGCATTTTTGGAGAGAACAGGTAGAATAGAGATTGGCCTGTCGTTACTGCGGTCTGCAGATATGCCACTCTGTGGAACAGGGACTATAATACTGTACTAAGCTTGCACTCATCCGCACAGATATTACGTCGACATAAAAATATATAGTCTACTAAATTTGGGAGACAATACGCCAGAAACTTTTATAAAAAAACAAAGGGAAGAAACCATCAGGGTCTTCTCCACCCCAACTACCAAGTTTATCCAGAATTTTCTTAACATCCCTGGAACAAAATGGAAATTTTGTCAGGGAGAGGGACGTCCTCAGCTGATTACCTAGCTTCAACAGTTTGATGAAGCAGTTCAGCCTTTTCCCTAGGGCCAGTAACCAATCTACCATCATCTGTTAGTAAAGGTGGAACGGAAGACAAGCATGACCCAAAGATAAATGATGCCAGTTTGGTCCACCACAGATGAGGCTGAGTAATTCCTGTAAGTTTCCACTTCAAGGAACTGTAATGTCTCTCGGCTGTATTGTAAGTTCTGTTTGCTACAAATAAAAAAAATACTGGAAGAGTATAACTTTTTTTTACTCTGCTAAACATATTCAAAACAAATTATGGTACCGGTAATTCTTGTGGACTACAAATTACGAAAATTTAAAAGTTAATTTGCTCACATAAACATAACCAAATTAATTGTTTCCCACGAAGCATATTAACCCTTTAACGCCGAAGCCCTATTTACAAAAACGTCTCCCGTATGCCGGCGGCCTCCGAGAGGTAGTGCCGAAGCGGAAAAGAAGTTTTTTCAAAAAGTCACAACGCGCATAGTTTTTAAGATTAAGAGTTCATTTTTGGCTCCTTTTTTTCTCATTGCCTGAAGTTTAGTATGCAATCATCAGAAATGAAAAAAAAATATCATTATCATATATAAATATTGGAATATATGACAGCGAAAAAAAAAACTTGTATATAATTGTATACAAATCGCGCTGTAAGCAAAACAGTTAAAGCTAATGACTTAATTTTTTTTAGTTGTATTGTACACTAAATTGCAATGATTTTGATATATAACAGATTGTAAAACGATTAAAGCAACACAGAGAAAATATTATCACAAAATGATGCATGAATTTGTAACGAGCGGACGTAAAAAAATTTTTTTTCACAAATTCACCATAAATCGAAATATTATGCTAGAGACTTTACAATTGTTTCAAAATGAATGAAATTGATTGAATATTACTAGACTGTAAGTTTTTTTAGCTTACAATTGCATTTTTACCATTTCGATCGAGTTAAAGTTGACTGAAGGTTGATTTTTTTATTTATCGTTATTTATATGAAAATATTTCAAAAATGGTAAAAGCTAAAAGCATGATTTATTTTTTGTTGTATTCTACATGAAATTGCGCACATTTAGATGTATAACACTTTATGTAACGAATAATATAAAACGGCGAAAAAATTACGACAAGGTCACTCAAGAAATGCTAGGATTTTTAGCGGAGGTTGCGCGCGCGGATGGAAGGAAAGTTTTTTCAAAAATTCACCATAAATCGAAATATTGTGCCAGAGACTTTCAGTTTGTTGCAAAATGAAGGTAAAGGATTGATTGTTACTAGAATGTAAGAATTTTGGCTTACGATTGCGTTTTAGAGCATTTCGGTCGAGTCAAAGTTGACCGAAGGTTGATTTTTTCTATTTATCGTTATTTATATGAAAATATTTCAAAAATGGTAAAAACTAAAAGCATGATTTATTTTTTGTTGTATTCCACATGAAATTGCGCACATTTTGATGTATAACACTTTATGTAACGAATAATATAAAACGGCGAAAAAATTACGACAATGTGACTCAAGAAATGCTAGGATTTTTTGCGGAGCGAAGGAAAAGTTTTTTCAAAATTCACCATAAATCGAAATATTGTGCTGGAGACTTTCCGTTTGTTGCAGAATAAAGGTAAATGATTGATTGTTACTAGAATGTAAGAATTTTGGCTTACGATTGCGTTTTTCGAGCATTTCGGTCGAGTCAAAATTGACCGAATGTTAAAATTTTGTCAGTTATCGTGATTTAAATGAAAATCTTTCAAAACATTTAAAAGCTAAAAGAATTATTAATTTTTTTTGTATTCTACATGAAATTGCGCACATTTTGATGTATAACACTTTATGTAACGAATAATATAAAACTGCAAAAAAATTACGACAAGGTGACTCAAGAAATGCCAGGATTTTCAGCGAAGGAAAAAGTTTTTTTCAAAAATTTACGGATGCCCCTCAGGACACCCCGATGCTTCTTAGGGGTCGTAAAAGGCACGGGATGTGGTCCTTGGTCGGATTCGGTCACACGTGGGCGAACAACACGGCGCTGAGAAGCTGGGTCACTTTGGCTGCTGGGTCCTTCTCCAGCATCCCAGTCTAAAACTTGTCTCACACACTCACTACCGACAGGCAGTATGCGCCTTTCACGGTCCTGACGGCTTTGTGACATCTCTGCAAACGTCCTGTTGCAGCATGAATACGCAAACACTCGCCAAAGTTCTGCAAAACACGATTGCGTCAAAAAATCGCTCCCGCAAGGTCCGACGCTGATGCTATCTGGTGCGAGAAGGAGGGAATTCACGCATGCGCGTCTGGGTGATGCTTAGAAACAAAACAAGAGCTTGATCCGTGAACTCCCAGCATCCCTCAAGGCGCGTGATTTGAAACCTTCCGCAAACTAGGCCTATAATTATTTTTCCGCGAATATTTAAAAAAAGCACTTTCAGTCGACGTATGCTACGTCCACTTGACATCCGACAGGGTAGTCGGACAATTAGCCGACAGACAATTGACCGACAGACAGTTAACCGACAGACAATTGGCCGACAGGACAATTGGTCGATAAGACAATTGACCGACAGACAGTTAGCCGACAGACAATTGGCCGACAGGACAATTGGTCGATAATGCGTACATTAAATTTATTAAAAAAAAGAGAAAAACATCCAAATGAAAGGAAAAAAATTCAAAGCTAAAAAATAATATTCATGGTTACTATACGATACTAAACTACTTATTTTTGAAATCATTATACTAAACTACTTATTGTTAAGATTGTTATTCTAAGCCAATTATTCCTGATATCGTTATGCTAAACAACTACTTTTGAAATCGTTATGCTAAACCACTTATTTTCAAATGCTTTTCCAGACCAAACTTTCATCTTGTTTTTACTAAGTTTATTTTTCCAAGCCCTTCAGTATCTGTCATTGAGTTCATCTTAAAAAGGATCTAAAAAATAGGTTAATACATACACGCTTTATTAAAAAAAATTAAAACTTACATAAAAAGACTTTATGCGTACAAAAGATTTATAAAAAAAAGAATTAAAAGATCAAAATAAAAGGGAACAAATTAAAAGATAAAAACATAATATTCATCTCAAAAATTTAGAAAAACGATTTAATTGATAAAATTGTGTGCACAAGCTCTTAAAAATTGCAAACCATCTTCGACGTCATAGTTGAGTACAAGTTTTTTCAGTCTTTCCTTAACACGAATGTATTTTTTGTTTTCCCTTGAAACATCAGCTCCTGAAAATGCCTGTTCTATTAGAATTTCTGTGCTTGATTGTTCAATCCTGAGCTTTTGAATTAATTTTGATAAGTTAGGGTGATGGACATTTACTCTTCTACTGAAGGCGTGGTGCCACCCTTCCAGCGAGTTGTTGATTTTCGGCAGATCGTTCTGCACTCTGTTGTGACACGACCATAACAAAATGTCGAATAAAGGTCGTCTACGTCTACCACGCTGCACGATTCCTAACCATGTACACTCAAAATAAGACAAGAAATCTTCCAAAATTTCATCAGTTTGTGCATCTAAAGAATTAATAAATTGTTCAAACAAAAAAGGTACATCATCAGGTGGTACGAAAGCTAGTGCTTGTAGCTGTTTTACAATAAATGCATTTTCTCGGTAGTTGTACCACGATTGTAAACCCATAGTCTGTATCTTGCGCCACAAACACTGCCCAAAGTGAAAAAACAGCCATAAATAGAAACGTGAGGAAAATTGCGTTTAATGGAGTTTATAGCTGCTTTTTCAAAGTCTACTGTAATTGGTGTCACATTTACATTTCATTCCTTCTTTAATGAAGTTAAATATTAAATCATAATCTGCTTCAGATTTACTGTTTGTCACGCAATAAAGTAGCGGCACTGTTTTATTTTCAGTAATTAGCGCATGGATCGAGTATAGCTGCTTGCCCAAAGGTGCTGAGTCAAAAGTCCCGTCACAGAACCACTCACTTTTCTTGGATAAGATTTCCAGATTTTTCAAAGTTCCGAAAATAGAAACCTCTTCATTTTCAAAGAGTAAAAAATTATCACCTCTCGGAGTCTTATATAGCTCATCTTCTTTAAGACCGGGTCTCTTCCGTCGCACTGTACGTTTGAGAGAGTCCTTTTTGCAAAGCTCCAGCAATGGTCACAGGGATATCTGAAGTTGCACTATCAATAATAGAGCTCGGCATTTCCTCAGATCGGGCCGCAATAAGCTTTATTTCTTCTTTAACTTTTAAAGCTCGATTTTCAATAGGAGTTGGTGGATGGGAGTGTTCAGAAGGAGTTCTGCTAATTACTTTGTCGATCGTAGTCAATCTTGCATTGCAGTTATTACGATTAGCACATCTCCAATACGTTTTTGATTCTCTGGTTCTATCAATAATGTAGGCGTATTCTCGAAAAGAAGTTTTTTGCCTCCGTTCCGTTTTGATGAACTCCATGACTGATACTGAAGGGCTTGGAAAATAAACTTAGTAAAAACAAGATGAAAGTTTGGTCTGGAAAAGCGTTTGAAAATAAGTGGTTTAGCATAACGATCTCAAAAGTAGTTGTTTAGCATAACGATATCAGCAATAATTGGTTTAGAATAACAATCTTAACAATATTATGTAGTTTAGTATAATGATTTCAAAAATAAGTAGTTTAGTATAGTATAGTAACCATGAATATTATGTTTTTAGCTTTGAATTTTTTTCCTTTCACTTGGATGTTTTTTTTTTTTTTTTAATAAATTTAATGTACGCATTATCGACCAATTGTCCTGTCGGCCAATTGTCTGTCGGCTAACTGTCTGTCGGTCAATTGTCTGTCGGCCAATTGTCCGCACACGTCCAACAGACAATTTTAGTCGACGTATGTTAAGTCCATTAAGCGTTTAAGGGTTAATCTCTATATTTCTTGACTTGCAAGCCTCTTAACGCTAAACTTAAAAGCTATACCTTTCTAAAGCTGAGAATTAGCGGCTTAATATTGATTAAGAGGAGATACAATTTGGTACTGTACAGATGACATGAAATAACTTCAGCAGTATCGTGTTGGTACTTGGTAAGGGGACGACTTTGAATTCTGGAACGGTTTTCACTGTTGTAACTCACGAAATGCTAGTATTTAGAGTAGAAAAAATTAGAAGGGCTATACAGACTTTCTTTTACAAACAATAGTTGTCATAAAAAGTGAGAATTCAAAATTATTTTGGTTGTTTAATCATGTTGGATCTACCATCAAATAAAACTAGGTATCTGGTTTTAGTATAACTGAATTTATTAACTTTTTAGAATTTTCCTTAGTACCTAATTAATTTTGCCTTTAAAGCTATGTAAATAATCAATTTCTTTTAAATTAGTGAATAATTCATGTGGTGAATCTGATTATTAGACTCAAATTGACATAAAGATTTGCAAATCGTTAATGTAGCGTCTCTTAATCAGTTGGATTGCGAAATTGCTGATTTCTAACTTGCACAATACCGTACAAACGGCAAGAAGAATTCTAAAGTTTGAATGACAAGACCTGAAGGTTCACCATTCAGAGCATCTTGTTAAATGACCTTGACAACAAGGAAATCAGAGTTCGGCAAATTCCACTGCTGTTATTTTGTACACATGGTGAGTAAACCGATATTTATGTAGAACTCTATTATCTGCCGTAAATGTTGTACGTTATTCGAAGTAGCAGATGTGGTGTCAGTGTTGCTAGATCATTTTTCCAAAAATCTGCAGGATGTCAAGTTATTCATAAACACAGTGTTTCATAATTAGGATGAAATTTGGACAGTATAAAGAACATTGTTTCCGATCACAACAAAAATAAATCCGGTCCTTTCCCAATTTGCTACAAATAAAAAAGTACTGAAAGAGTATAACTTTTTGTACTTTGCTAAATATATTCTAAACAAATTATGTTACCGGTGATTCCTGTGGACTACAAATTACGAAAATTTAAAAGTTACTTTGCTCACATAAACATGTGCAAATTAAATAAATGTGGTTTTACAATTGTGAAACTTTGAAATTCTTCAAAATCTCCAGTTAGGCCAGTAGAAATGGACAAAGACCCAGGCATTTATTATAACAAGCATTCTATGCGTTCCCATGGATGACAAGTATGTTGAAAAAAATCAACGTTATGCCACCAAACATTTTGGCAACAAGGAAAATGGCCGCCACCCAAAATGAGAAATAAAATTTTTTGCAGACTAATATTTTAATTACTTCAAGTTGTTGCTTCATTTTTGCTTTAAATATTATAGTTTAAAGCATAAGATTTATAGTAATACCACAGAAATGGAGGTAGACTTTAAATTAAAGAAAATTGATACATTTGAAATGGAATAGAAAAAATAAATGCATCATTATTTTAGATCAATGTTTCCTTATTCCTGGCTACTTATTATCAACACCTATAATATTAGCAATGCTAATATAGAATAGGACCCTTATTTATAAAAAAAAATAATAACGTAGAGTATAATTATACTGTTTAAAGAAAATAGATACATTTGGAATAAAATAGAAAAAATAAGTATATGCTTTTTCATTTTGATATCAGTTGCTTATGTTTTTCCTGAATCCTAGATGCTGATCATTAATGCCTGTAATATTATCAGTCCTAATATAGTATAGAAGAAAACATGTTGCTTTAAAGAATACTGAAGGCCCGCTACACATCATCGTCATTATTTATATAGACTTTACCCCCTCGATTTGGGACCACCATGACGTGGTGAGGGGACTCTTGAATCCCAGGAATCTGTTCCTGGGTTTGAGTCCAAGTCTCATATATTATTTCACATTACTTTGGACTAATTTTGTGGAATTTTCCACTTTTTCTGAAATTTATTGGGCCTGTTAATTAGGAAAAGATATAGTGGGGATTGGGTTTATATCTGAAGCTAAATAGTGAGAACTGTGGTAGGATCATCAACTACTTGATAATGTTTGGACCTGAGAGATATCAGATTGATATCTCAAGGGTGGAACTATTCTGTGGGGCTGGGCCATGGATTCCATGGAGGTCTAGCTCTGGGGATACGACTCTTGGCATTCTATCCAGTTTGCCCAAAATACGATTAGGGTGGGAATGATTGTATTCTTGTAATACTCTCAGTCCTAGCAAACAGGTTTGGCTTACACTTGGGCCAATCTAATCGTATTGTGCCATCCCCTGTGGGGTAGGGTAGGGGGCAGACATTTGGGAGTCTGCTTTCACTTGTGCCATTAGTAGAAGAATAAACCCAATGAAAGGCTAATGATATCTTTTTAAAATTTTCAGGTTTATTTTTTCTTCTATCTATTCGACCTTTATGAGTAGTAAGAATAAAGAATCCAGTACCCCTGGGCCCTCTGATGATAGGCTACTGCTTTGGCGCAGATGACGACCTCTGCACCCACCTTGGAGATTGAAAGTTCTCCAAATGTTGATGACCTATGCGAGAAAAAGGATATCACTGTAAAAAAAGTACCTGGCATTGTTGCAATGGAACCATTCTCCTTTGAGCCAGATGTTTCTGTGCCTGTGTCCCTATCAAAAAAAAAGAACAAAAAATGGTTCAAACTTTTCAACCATGGGTCCTTTGGAGCCTAAAAGAATAAACAAAAGAAAATATAGACCTGACTCAACCTTGGTTCGCTTTGATTCCCTTTTTGGGGAATCAAACTGGTCAAGGTTTTTGAATCTACAAGCCGACCAAGGAATATCTTTATTGAAATTGGAAAATTACTTGTTGACCTGATGCCCATCACAAGAGATGAGCATAAGACAAATTAAAAAAAAGGGAATGGTTGGTTGAAACAACAACCAGAATCCAATCAGAAAATTATCAAAATATTAAAAACATAGAGAAAGAACATAAATATAACTGTTACAAGGCACGATACCATGAACAGTGGAGTTCGGGACTTTTCGGCTGTATTATTTTCGGATGTGCACATGTAAGGTCATTTGAAGTTTCGGCCGCTTGAAGTTTAGGCCATTAGAAGTTTAGGTCGTATGAAGTTTAGGCCGTATGAAGTTTAGGCCCCAGGTAACTTTTTGCCATTAGATGTTTAGGCCGAATATAGTGCAATTATACAGAGGGAGGGTTTTTACTCGTGTATTATATACCTTGTTCACGTTAACTAGTCCCAAACTCCAAATTTCTCTGTGCAATTTTAATTGATATTTACAATTATTAGAGACAAGTTGGGTAAAGTAAAAGTGAACAGACAATAGCTGGTTTATGCAAAACTAGTGACAATAATGTTGGGATAGGATAACAAAATACGTTAGCACAGTATGAAATATTTATTTTTACAAATGGTAATAAATAACCAAACCAACAATTTAAAAGAATTACTTTATTCATGTATTGGTTTTTATGATTCTAGACATGGTGCTGCAAGGTCCCTGCATGCAACTAGAAGTTGAGAAGTTTTTATATCCCCTTTTATGTACTGATCCCATAATTTGAATAGCCAATCCTGCATGTTTTTAAAATTCTTCTTTTGGTAGCGCTTTAATTTACGTTCCCTTACTAACGGAACTTATACAGGCATTAATTTGCTTTCTTTGTGCAACAATTCTATTAAAATGTACAAATGTTAGTTTGCATGGGTACGACTGTTTATCCTCCTATGCCAACCCTTAACATCGTTGTTTATTCAAACACTCATGTTAAAAACACTCCATGTGTCCGGACTCCACATACTGCTTTCTATCCAGGTGTTTCTCATGTAGGCAACCAAATCCTGGACTTTGGGGTCAGCAAGTTGTGCACATGTAGCAAGCTTCTCAAATGATGGTTTGATGTGCTCTGCAGGAATGTAAGAAAGTGCAAGTAACTCCTTAATATATGAATGAATGGCACCAGATGTCATATATGGCACTCGAAGCCCAAGGGAATCTGCCTTCCTCCACACTGCCTGTCGCCAGTGGAAGCTACATCCCTTTATGGTAATGTTCGGAAATACCTACCTCACTGCTCCCCAAAATCTAGCCTCAAAATCAGCCACTATAGTCTGTAACTTCAACTCTGGTAAGACACTTGTAATGCACTGTAAGACTTTCTTATAGTCTCTCTTACATTTCCAGCTCATTAAAATAAAAACAAGCTGGACTTGTTTTACTTCCTCTCCTTTAACAAAAGCATGGATGGAGTACAGTAAACCCCCCGTATTCGCTTCCTCATAGTTTGCGGACTCACGCATTTGCGGGTTTCTCTGTGGAACATATCTAGCCATCATTCGTGGAAAATTCGCCCATTCGCGGTATTTTTCACTGAGAAATATTCACTAATTACTGTATTTTTATATAATTTTCATGAATAAATGCACTTTTGGTGATAAAACTATTAAAATACTCAGGTATAAGCATTTTTACAGGGTTTTTCTTGGTTTAAGCTATCAAAATGGGCAGTTCTAAGTGTTTTTAGAGAGGTTTTAAGCATTCACAGATTTGACCTATTCTTGGGGGGTGTGGGACGCATCCCCCGCGAATACGGGGGTTTCACTGTAAAGTTGTATGAAAGGAGCCTTTACAATATGGAATGTTCCATCACAGTACCAAGTTCTGACATCCTTCAGTATATCCCTCTGTCTTGAGCTTGAAAAGATTAAGTGGTGGGCTCCATCTACAATAATGTCATCAAACAGGAAGTCATCCGGTATGTAGTCTTTATCAAGGTTAAGTGTGAGATCCCTTGAGTGTTTCAGTCTCTTACCTTCTCTTTTTTTGTTGGCGGCTCGTGTATCGTTGGAAGGATTAGGTAGGCTGCCAGGCAAAGGATCTGAAGTATTGTTCTCACTCATTACTTCTTCTACGATGGTCAGAGCAGATTTGAACACTTCATTCTTAGCTCGATTCTTCACCTCAGCACACATTTTGAGAAGCTGGTCTCGTCCTGGCTGGGCAGGATGGTTATGAGAGTGAAAAGGAGTAAATCTGTCACCGTCTTGAATAACTTTCACCTTACATGGTGCAACTTTACCTCGCGATGTGCATCTCCATGTTACCTTGGAACCCTTATACCTTTTGTCGACCATAGAATAGCTGAATCCAAATGTGTCCACCAGCAAAGGCCATCCCCGTTTGGTTCCTTTTTCTATAATGTTATATGTAATGTAAAGTTCTTCATCAGTAGGCAGTGTTGAGGGCAGTTGTGTTTCTGGAAGAATATCTTCCGGATGAACAGTTGACATCAAAGTTAAAAGATACGTTGAATGACTTTGGAGTTGCAGGCTGGGGATGGGAGGCAGCACATGCAAAATCATGTACATCGTCATCCTCTTGGTCGATGTCCATGTCTTCTTGCCCACTCAGGATGTCGAATGATACCACGAGTCGAGTACTTTCTGCACCAGGGTCTATGGCTGATAACGTATCTGATAACACAATAAGAAAAGGAGTGAGTGGCCAACATGAATAAAAAAATCACATGAAATAAAATTATTCGTCAAAAGATATCATGATGATATATCACTAAAAATCACATGATATAAAAAAATACTGTAATTCATTACTCGTCAAATATGTAACTAACCGCTCATGTCTGGAGCTGAACAAAAAGAACAGTGCCAGCTCGGTAATTCGTTATCACCATTCACAATATCCAAATACTGTTGTCTGAAAAAACCTGTACGACAAGTTCGATGCTGCCAGCCGTCACAGATATCACACTGAAAAGCATGCTGATTGCGTCGTACTGCTCTGGCACACACCACAGTGGAAAAGTGGAGCTTAGTTTTTGTTTACTCCTAGGGCTAGGAGGCATGTTGGCTAGCAACACACAAGTGGTTACAGGACAGTGGTTACAGGACACCAAGTGAACCAAGAAACCAAAACACGTACAAGTTTCCAGGGTCAAAAAAGCCATAAACAGTTTGGTTGTTTAGGTCGTTTGCTAATTAGTCCGTTCGTAGTTTAGGCCGCGCGACGATTCGGCATGTAACCAGTTAGGACGTTATGGCCGAAACATCCAGGACCCGAACAGTGTACAAGGCACAGTGATATTACCAAATCTAGAAGAAGAAATACAAAACAAATCAGTGTTTCTAGATTCATTACAGAAAAGATACAGCACTGTTGAAGACTGCGAACTGTATGAGGTCCCAAGCAGGAAAGACAAAAATAAATCTATCAAAATAGCAAAAATAAAATTCAGTGGCCAAACCTTGCCCTGGAAAAATAAAATACTAGGATTAAACAGGGAACTAGGACCTTGTGTTCCCAAACCCATGCAATGCTAGAACTGTTTCAAATATGGCCATACAGCCATTAAATGCAGAAATTTTTCCAGATGTGCCTATTGCAGTTCGCAAGAACTTAAAACACGCTGGAACTGTGGCCAACCAAAATGCATAAATTGTGGCCTAGAACATCATGCCCGATCTAAAACGTGCATTCTATATTTACGATACTGAACTTAATTACTACAAGAACGAACAGGAATGTTGATCAGGGAAGCAAAGTTAGAACTAAAAGTGAGAGGATTGAATGACCCAGCTAAGAAATTTAGATATGCAGATACTTCAAAATCAAACAATACCCAAACAGAAGTAAATGGCAATAAAAATAAAGAAATATCACAAAAAAAAATACATGATCAAAAGAACTCTTCTATGGCGATTTCATACAACAGTGACATTATCACAGTTGTCAAGAGATTTACCTCCTTACCAGAAATAGATACGAATATTGACATAGAGAAAGACGAAGAAGAATTAAAACCAAGCTAAAGGAACTGGATGTTGTACACAACATGGGGTTGAGAATATGCTCAGGGGCTTTTAGAACTTCGCCTGTTGAAAGCATATATGTTGACACAGATCATTTTTCCCTTGATCTAAGAAGGCAAGAGCTAGAGTTGCGATACATGGCTAGAATGAAAAGTGCTCCCAAAAATCCCTCCTTTCAAGCACTAAAGGAAACAGACTCTCGAAGTTTTTCTGGTACAAGAGCTTCTAAACCATTCCAAATTCGACTGAATGAGGATGTTAGGAATAATCATCTTAAATCCCAGAAAGTCCTGGAAGTAGAATATCCTGTAAATCCTCCATGGCTTATCCCAGAAGCATCAGTATGTAAGAAACTGTTTAACAAAAGGACTGCACTGAAGAAGAGATTGGGGAAAATTCTTAGAGCACGATGCTACCCATACTAATTTTACAAAAATCTATACAGATGGATCAAAGTCAGATAGTGGTGTTGGTTGCGCTGTTATCCTTGGTGATACCTCGTACACAGCTAAATTACCTGACTCTGCATCAATATTTACTGCCGAATTAACAGCCGTAGTCTCTGCCCTAGATTTAGTTTTTGAAAGTAGTGACCCTAATTTTGTCATATACTCAGACTACAGAAGCACCTTAGAAGCTATTAAAAAATTTAATAGCTTTCATCTAATTCAAAAAGTTCAGGAGTGGCTTTTTCGTATATATTGTCAACGTAAATCAGTCTCTTTCTGTTGGGTCCCTTCTCACGTGGGGATTCGCGGAAACGAGATGGCAGACAGGAAAGCGAAAGCTGCTAGTATTTTTTCAGAAACCTCTTTCAGAAAAGTGCCTCATACAGACCTAAAAGGTCCCATTAGATCTTATGTTTTAAGTAAATGGCAAGAAAGGTGGACTTCTCCTCTTCTTGCCAATAATAAGAAATATAGAAATATTAGGGATAATATACTACCGTGGTCTTCGTCATTGCAGCTTGACAGACGAACAGAGGTTATTTTAACCAGATTAAGGATTGGGCACACTCGTCTAACCCATCAGTTTATTTTAGAAGGAAGCAGCTCTCCAGAGTGTGCTTACTGTGACGAGACACTAACAGTGGAGCACATTCTGGTGGTCTGCCCCAGATATTTTAACCAAAGAGAAAGATATTTTCAGGGTAAATCCCTGTCTGATATTTTGGTAGATGAAGCAGATATTTCTGCTATCATCTCTTTTGTAAAGTGTGTTTAAATTTTTAACGATATTTAATTTATTTCTTAATATATTTATTACATCACGAAGAATTTTAATGACATTAAATATTTTATTATGTATATATCACATCATTCATTAAACATCATACCCTTATTTATTGGTCACATCACTTCATTTTATTTATTAATCATTTCCTTCATGAATTCATAACTTTAACATAATTTATTTTCTCTTCGTTACGGCGCTGAATGGCCTTCTTGGCCCCAGTGCCTGGGCTTTTGCCCTAAATATCATACATCCATCCATCCAAATAAAACCTAATGTTAAAAAATGGAGTTCATCATATCAGAGAGAGAGACACGCACAAGTAATTTTAACACGTCTCAGAATAGGCCATACTCGTCTGACACATGGGCACTTAATGAGCAGCCCAGGTGGCCTAGCTCCAGAGTGCTCAGAGTGCAGGGTGGTGATAATGGTCAGATATGTGTTATGTGAGTGTCCAAAGTATGACCAACAGTGACCGTCAACTTTTGGGAATAAATCAATAAATGAAATTTTGTCAGAATCTTTTACATTTTTCAGTCATTCCAATTTTGTTGTTCATGAGGGACTATGGTGTTATAGATAAAATATAAAAATAAGTAAATGATAAAAACACGAAAACATAGCATTTGTCTGATTTAAATTTAAATTTTTAAAAAATATGACTTAACTTATTATGAATTTTAATAAACCTTTTTAGTGTGGAAGCATGAGTAAATGTATTTATTGTGTGAATGTGTTACAGTATGAGAACGTGAGCCTATGTGGTATTTTATCCCAATCCTTCGGGCCAGCCCTATAAGAGCTGAAAGTCAGCTCAGTGGTCTGGTTAAACTACTTTAATACTACTACTATCCAGAATTTTCTTAACATCCCTGGAGCAAAATGGAAATTTTGTAAGAAGAGGTTCAGGATGACAAGTATCAGGGAGAGGGACGCCCTCAACTGACTGCTTAGCTTCAAAAGCGTGATGAAGCCATCCAGCCTTTTCCCTAGGGCCAGTAATCAGTCTACCATCATCTGTTAGCAGTGGTGGAATGGAGGACAAGCATGACCCAAAGATAGATGATGCCAGTTTGGTCCACCACAGATGAGGCTGAGTAATTCCTTTAAGTTTCCACTTCAAGGAATTGTAATATCTCTTGGCTGTATGGTAAGTTCTGTTTGCTACAAATAAAAAAATACTGAAAGAGTATGTAACTCTTTCTACTCTCTAAACATATTCAAAACAAATTATGGTACCGGTAATTCTTGTGGACTACAATTTACGAAAATTTAAGTTACTTTGCTCATATAAGCGTGTCCAAATTAAATAAATGATTCTCACGAGGCATAATTTCTATATTTCTTTGACTTGCAAGCCTCACAACGCTAAACTTAAAAGTTATATCTTTCAAAAATTGAGAATTAGCGTCTTAATATTGATTAAAAGGAACTACAATTTGGTACTCTACAGATGCTGACGTGAAATAACTTCAGCAGTGTCGTTTTGATACCTTGTAGGGGGAGGACTTTGAATTCTGGAACGGTTTTCACCGATATCACACGAAATGCTAGTATTTAGAGTAGAAAAAAAATTGGAAGGGCCATACAGACTCGTTCTTTTACAAACGGTAGTTGTCATAAAAAGTGAAAATTCAAAAATTTTTGGTTGTTTAATCATGTTAGAAAGTTGCCATCAAACAATAGTACCTATTTACTATTGCCTTTAAAGCTATGTAAATAAGTAATTTCTTTTAAGTTAGTGAATAATTCATGTGGTAAATCTGATTATTAGATTCAAGTTAACATAAAGATTCGCTTGTTGTCATTTAGCGTCTTTTGATCAGTCAGGTCACGAAATCGCTAATATGTAACTTGCACAATACCGTACAAACGGCAAGAAGAATTCTAAAGTTTGAATGACAAGACCTGAAGGTTCACCATTCTGAGCATCTTGTTAAATTACCTTAACAAAGAAATCAGAGTTCTGCAATTTGCACTTTTATTATTTTGTACACATGGTGAATAAACCGGTATTTTTTGTAGAGCTTTATTCTCTGCTGTAAATGTTGTACATTATTAGAAATGATAAATGAGGGCAAATGTGGTATTAGTGTTGCTAGATCATTTTTCCAAAAATCTTCAGGATGTCAAGTTATTCATAACCACTGTTTCATAATTAGGATGAAATTTGGACAATATAAAGAACATCGTTTCCAATCACAACAAAAATAAATCTGGGCCTTTCCCAATTTGTTACAAATAAAAAAAATACTGAAAGAGTATAACTTTTTGTACTTTGCTAAACTTATTCAAAACAAATTATGTTACTGGTAATTCTGTAAGAGGTGTCAAAGAAACGAACAGGTAAAAGTTACTGCTACTTTATTACAGATCCAGGCAGTTTATATAGCAGCCGACTGGCGCCGGACCGCGGAAGACAATGGTATTGACTGTGACCTGAGGTCGAAACAATTAGCAATAATATGCAGTGAACGAGTACAATTTACAATACAAAACATACAGAATTTCAATATGGATACAGTCTTGATGCCTGTGAATGAAGAAATATACGATACATAATGTGTGACACTTGTACAAATACGTATAAAGTAAAAATGGTTAAAAATGCGTGACCTGGCACGTTTTAGGCGTGACTAATTGAGTGTGAAGAAAATGGGAAGTCACCAAAGAAAACATGCTCAGCGGAGACTTAATTAATGGCGCCTCTGAAACACTTCGCTGGCGCCGATGTGGTGACTTTACAAATACTCCCCCCAAGACGTGGGACGCGTCTGACTAATCTTTATATCTGCTGGGACGCTGAAGGGTGCCACAGCTCCTTGAAGACAACGGAGGGGTCTCCCGCGTGTGAGGCTGCTGGCCGGGCGGTCCCTTCCTGGGGCGGCCGCGTGCCCGTCGTCTGCGGGGGTGAGGGCGTGCAGGAGTGCGGTTGGGCGGAATGGGTGCCGTGGCGCTGTCGGTGTTCTCCGACAGGAAGGCGGGCTTTAAGTGGTCTATTGAAACCCAGTCGTCCTTCCCAGGGAGTGCCAGACGGAACGCCTTGCTGTTCCGCTCCAGCACGCGGAAGGGGCCCCTGTAGGGCTTGGTTAGTGGTGGACGGACGGCGTCGACTCTGACGAAGACGTGGGTGGCGGATGACAGCTGTGGCGGCATGAAGGTGGTTGATTTGTCGGTGTACGTGCGCCTGCAAGGGGCGAACTTGCCGGCCACGTCGCGGAGTCTCTGCAGTGATGGGGCGTGGCGTTCATCTGTCACGAGCTCTCCCGGTACCACAAGGGGTTCCCCGTAGGTTTGTTCGGCTGCAGACGGGGTGCCGTCGGCTCTGGGGGCAGTCCTCAACCCGAGGAGGACCCACGGCAGCTGATGTTTCCAGTCCTCGGCGGTGCAGCAGGCCATGAGGGATGTCTTCAGGGACCTGTGGAAACGTTCAACCAGGCCGTTGGCCGCTGGGTTGTAAGCCGTGGTGGTGTGATGCGTGGTTCCCAGCACTTGAGCCAGGGCGGACCACAATTCAGAGAGGAAGGCGGGGCCCCTGTCGGTTGGGATGTGATCCGGGACGCCGAAGCGGCTAACCCAACTGGGAAGCAGGGCCTCGGCGCACGCGCTGGCAGTGGCTTCTTGCATGGGTGTGGCTTCGGGCCACCTCGTCGAACGGACTACCCGTTTCCTGGCCATCGTGTGTTCGGGCCGCTGGTGTGGGTGTGGAAGTGCGGGAGGGCCTCAATGCGGGCGCGGGTGCGATGGGAGGTAGGTAAACCTCCGAATCCGCGAGGTCCGCGTTTAACTGCATGAAGGAGGGGATACCTGCGTCCATGCTCGCTCCTTTGATCTCTTACTGGAGTGGGGTACTCGCGCCAGAACGCACTTTTGTGCGCCGTGTGGTTCCGCTAGTGACGCTGGTGGGGTACGCCGACGAGAGTCAGCACGCTCAACGCTGGTTACAGCGCAGTGTTTAGGCCGCTAAGAGCGTTTTGGAGGACTCCTGGAGCCAAGACTAAGTCGCCGTGTCGGTCCGTTAATGGCTCCGGGATACTCCGGGGGTCACCACTGTAAGAGGTGTCAAAGAAACGAGCAGGTAAAAGTTACTGCTACTTTATTACAGATCCAGGCAGTTTATATAGCAGCCAACTGGCGCCAGACCGCGGAAGACAATGGTATTGACTGTGACCTGAGGTCGAAACAATTAATAATAATATGCAGTGAACGAGTACAATTTACAATACAAAACATACAGAATTTCAATATGGATACAGTCTTGATGCCTGTGAATGAAGAAACATACGATACATAATGTGTGACACTTGTACAAATACGTATAAAGTAAAAATGGTTAAAAATGCGTGACCTGGCACGTTTTAGGCGTGACTAATTGAGTGTGAAGAAAATGGGAAGTCACCAAAGAAAACATGCTCAGCGGAGACTTAATTAATGGCGCCTCCAAAACACTTCGCTGGCGCCGATGTGGTGACTTTACAATTCCTGTGGACTACAAATTACGAAAATTTAAAAATACTTTGCTCACATAAACATGTGCAGATTAAATTATTAGGTTAAAACGTAAATTTTTCCTTTTATTTTTGGCTTTAAGTAAATTTAGGTCATCCATGTTTCTTTTAGTTTTAGTATTATTCTTAAGGAACGCCAGTGCTTTGTAAAAGTTAAGTGTCAAGTGATTTTCAGTATTTATTTACAGTTTTTGACGCCTCCTCCCCGCTTGCTTACGTTTATTAACAATCGTGTTAACGATTGTTTTGTTATTTTATTTTTCGAGTGCTGTTGGACGCTGGTGATCGACGTTTGGCCGTGAATGTCGTGGCTCCATCGGTGCGGGTTTAACTTCTCCCTGGATTAACTCAGCTGGTGCCTTTTTTATATTATCTTTGATTCTTTAAAATTATTTTGGATTCACGTCTTCCTTCGTGGGTGCTCTCCTGTCACCTGCGACGTGAGCTTCCTACTTTACGGGGCTCGCAGGTACTTCGGTCACTTGCGACGTCTTACCTGTTGTTACCGTGGTGAGAAGGATTTTCCCAGGGTGTTGATGGCGTCGCTGTTCTCCGCCATCAACAGGAGTTGAATCGTGACTTGGGCTCTTCTGCCAGGACGCCTTTAAAGCTGCTGTTGGGAGCAAGTTTGCTCATGAGGAGGCCTGTAAGGTGGCCATACCCAAGGAGTGATGGTCTCTGTTTTGTCGGGCAGGACCGCCTTAGACACTGACACAGTGGCGTAGCTAGCCTTCCATCAGTGGGGGGGCCCACGTGGGGCCAAGCTATTTTATGGCGGGGCCAAAGAAAATGGCATAAAACTTATATAAAAATTATATAATTAGTAAAAGATACTATTCTCAAGTGTATATATCCATGTAAATAAAGCAAAATAATAACATTAGTAACGAGTAAACATGCATTCGAAATTATGGAGTTCAGTTAATTCTCAACTCTTACTATATGCAAATATAAAATAAATTTTCCTCACAACTTTGTTCAAAACTATATATATATATATATATATATATATATATATATATATATATATATATATATATATATATATATATATATATATATATATATATATATATATATGCTTGTTGTAAAGGTAACAAGAATCAAACTAATGTTATTAAGGATATAGCAAAACTAAATAAACTTGAAATATTTAAAATAATTTCTCAAGTAAATAACATCATCAGCAGCACATATGTCAATTGTATTTAAAAAAAATAATAATAATAAAATAAACAAATCACTTCTCATCTATATACGATTACAAACTGTACAGGTAACAGGGACCAAAATAAAGTCATTAAGAATATAGCAAAACTGTAATTAAACTAAAAGTATTTTTCCGTATTTCAAATAAAAATATGCCCATGGCATGTAAATGGATCAATATATAATGATATAGCTTTAAGTGTAAACATATACATTATTAAATATCTTTTCAGAAAAGAAGTATCTTTCTATTATCATGTCGCTTGGCAAATTTTGATACAATTTTGTCCATATCGATAGATTTGGCTCTTGACACGTGGATTCCAAGGACAGCAAGTGAGGACAATCGTAAATCATCCATGGTGCTGCGCAGATAATTTTTTATTTGCCTCACAGATGAAAAACTTCGTTCACATGCAGCTGATGTGGGAGGAAGAACTATGGCTATTGTCAGAAGTTTACACAAGTCAGGAAAGGCATCTTTGTAAGGTGACATGAATGAAGACAGTTGTACGAGAGTGGTGATCTTGACTCCCTCTGATTCTTTGCCTGAATGAGCCTTTTGGGTTGGCGTACTTCTACAGCTAAATCACACAGTTCAACGCCATACTGGACTGCCATTGGTTCAATGATCTCTGCATTAAAAAATTTGGAGTTTCTTGGATCCAGTGCTGAAATAGACTTCAGTAATTGTTTGTTATCTTCACTGAATCTAGAGTCAAGTTCTGCTAGAAAGCAGTCAAGCACTGGGTAGAACAGATTTACACAAAAGTCATGTTTTGAGTCAGGTGTTTCTTCCTGGCCAAGGGTAGTACTTGTTGCAAAGCCATCAAGCATGGAAGATTGCTGTCTTTTTCTTCCTGATTTATGAGCAAATCTGACTGGGATGTCTAGTTCCTTTGCCACGTCTTTTGCTTTAGACCAAAGAATATCCCAATTTGAACCCTCTCCCTCTTCCTCCAGCTCATCATGTAGTCTCAACCATGTCAGCAGCAGCGGCTAGATCAAATGTAGGTGATTGCAACATACCTGACAGCAGTTTGGTTCTGTGCAGCAGATTTTCAAACACAACAAGGCTTATGATGAATGAGAAATTAACTGCATTCAAGAGTCCAGCTGCATCAGTAGCACGCTTGCCAGTGTGCTCACTGGCTACTTCCTCTAGTTTGGAAAATAGCTGATAGTTTCAGCAACATTACTTTGCAGGCTGCATACTGACATGCCCATCTTGTGTCACTCAATTTTTTAAGCTTTTGGGGTTGATTGTCCGGATATAGCTTGTTTTGTTTTTGCAGGAACAACTCGTGCAGCACAGCTGATGACATAAACACATATATGGATTCGAACAATCCAAAGAACTGGTCTGCAATCTTGACAG
Organism: Macrobrachium rosenbergii; assembly: GCF_040412425.1. NCBI lineage: Eukaryota > Metazoa > Arthropoda > Malacostraca > Decapoda > Palaemonidae > Macrobrachium > Macrobrachium rosenbergii. The sequence goes on along the minus strand of NC_089763.1, from coordinate 46,711,305 downwards.
ACTTAACAACATCCACAATCATCAAGTTTAGGCGGTGATTATAACAATGAATATTAGTTGCCTCTGGTGCAACCTCTTCTCGGAAAAGTCTTTGTACACCAGAATTTGTCCCACTCATTACTGAGGCTCCATCATATGTTTGACCAACGCAATTCTTTGCATCAATATTGCATGTCAGTAACATTTCACATATGCTGTTTTTAAGATACTCTGCATTTAGTTCATGCAGTCTTACGAACCTCAAAAACTCCTCATGTAGGGTATGATCAAACAAATACCTAACAACAGCAGATAGCTGTTCTCTTCCACTAATGTCCTTTGACTCATCAACCATTATAGAAAACCAAGTAGATTGATAAAGCTCATCTGTTATCTCATCAAGGACGGTTTCGGCCATGTGATTCCAATAATTTCATTCTGAATGATAGGACTGGTGTATTTGGCATTCTTGGAAGACAGACAGGCTTTGATAATGGGATCTTTTTCAGTGATGAGTTCCATTATTTCAAGAAAATTGCCCTTATTCATACTGTCAGGACCTTCATGAAGGCCCCTTTGTGCAATTTTTTGACGAGCTGTTAGGCATAAAACTTTGGCCACCTCCTTGATATAATGCCTATTTTCTGCTACAGTTTTATCATGGGCAGATGTTAAGGACTTAGCTATAGTGTTTCCTCTGGCTATGTGTTCTTCAAAATCTTTCCAAGTACACATGGAGTACCTATGAAAATCACTTTTCTCATGTTGTGAGAAGCCAGCATCTTTTTCTGTTGCTTTCTTCCACTGTCTGTACCCAGTAGACACAAAGGCTGTTTCAGAGGCTTTATTTGGCTGTGGAAAGTTCCTACAGCAAAAACAATAAGCAGCATCTGTCATTACGGAGTATTCCAGCCAGGAATGACTTGTATACCAAGATGCCTTAAATGATCTTAGTCTGTTGCCAATTTGATGAGTTGGAAAACTTGCCAGAGTTGGTTGCACGGGTTTTTCGGTTTTACCTTGACTGATATCTGTTGGTCCTGGTGGTCTTATTGTAAGTTTTTCACGATGGGCTGTAATTTTCTCAGTCGTACCTGCAGGTTTGGTGTAATTACTCACATGTTCTGTTAGATCTTCATCTTCACTATCGGAAGTAGGCATGTCATCCTCCAAAATATATTTTCATTTTCAATCTCCCCACCCTTATTCAAGTCATGACGCTTAGAAGGACTATCACATAAATCGGATTCTGCTGGTGCCCGTTTAGAGAAGAAAGTTTTTATGCCACTCTGTTTCTGCATATTGATTTTCTAGGCTATGTTCTTATATTCTAACATATACTATCATACTAATAAAGTAGAAGCTGGAAAACCACTACCGTTACCACCCAACATCAGTAGCCTGCAAGCAGAGACCAAAAATTTCAGGTTACTAAACAAAACAAAATTTATACAGGAAACTTCACTAAACAACTATTAAATTGGCTCTGTAATTGTGAAACATTAAGGACATTGCATTATATATATATATATATATATATATATATATATATATATATATATATATATATATATATATATATATATATATATATCATGGGAAATATGCAATCGCCTTCTAGGACAATATAGGTTGAAAACTGACTTCGTAATACGCAGAATGAAAACCCTGAACTTACTAAAGCTGTATATGGTATACAATTAAACACATCTTCATATTGTGGTTGTCATTATTTACAATGATATATCAAAAGTAAACTATGGACTAGCAAGTTGCATGAATGCAACATCAAATGCCTTGGTTACCATAGCCTGGGAGGCCCGTCTGTTAAGCGTTAAAACTTGAAAATCAAGAAATGTTAGCCTAGTGTGTCGTGTCTATAAACATAAAAGTAAAGTTAACCGTAAGATAGAGAGCCAGCTGACAGACAGCTTTTTCATCAAAACCAAAATCGATGAAATTCAAAATAAATTGTGTTTTATACAATTAGGTTTAAAGGCTACATATAATGAGGTAGTTATTATGTATACATCTTACTTTGTTTTGTGAAAACGTCAAAATTATTCATATTCTATAGCGCACAGGTTCATTACAGGCTGCTCAATGACCAAGAGCCCATGTCAGCACAAGGCTGACTTAATCTAAAACAACACAACAGGTTCAAATAGTTTCATAATGTACTTACTTCTTCCCTCTACAATCAAACACGTATGGAGACGACATAACACAATCCACAACTTAAAGACTGCAACAGGAACTGAATCATCAACTGACAGAATTTCGATTCAAATATCGTTACGTTACACCCTACAGGCAAACACAAAGGAGTTTAAACAACTATCCTACTTGAATGAAACATGAATGGTACATAGCTATTAGCCTAGCTCAAGATGCCGTCTATTGCCATGGAAAAATTCACCATGCAAACAGAAATCGATGCCATATTATCAAGAAGCAGAAAGGCGAGAATAATATTTCTTAGTTCTAACTGCCACTGTGACAATGCTTACCCATTTAACCTCTGATATACCGGTTGCGCTGAAGGCAACACACATGCTGTTAAGCAGTTTCTTTTCTGACTCGTAGCTCATTTATAATTCTCAAGCTTTTTATTAATTTTTATGCCTCTTATTCTGAATATTTGTAAATTCATTAATCAGAGGCTACTCTCACGAATTTTTTTGGAAATTCCCACAAAGTGGCAACACTGACGCTGGAGGCCCTTAAATTTAAAATTCAGTCTCTAGGGAAATTTCAACTGGGGGGGCCAGTGGGGGGGCCAAGCATCTGATTGGGGGGGGCCCAGGCCCCCCCATAGCGACGCCACTTTACTGACATTTGACCTGGTGTGCGTGACTTGTCTTGGCAGCAGAGGTAGCAGTTAGATGACGGCCTTCAATATTGCTGTGTTCTGTTTCTCTAAATGTGAGGTTGTTAAACTATTATTATATGTTATCATTTAATTATATGGTCGTGTAAAGGTTCGTACGGTATTATTTTACAATAGTTCCAATTCATTCTATAATAATTATAGTATTATAGATGCATTTTGCATAAAAAGTAATTAAACTTTGTCTCTGAACACTTTTTGGGGAAATTCACCATATCTGAGATATGGATGTTTATATAATCCCCATCCTCGAAAAATTTCCAAGTGTTTTGTTTACTTTAACACGGACACAGTTTGTACTCTGATGCGAGTTTGTTTTTGTTTAGAACTGCATTGTGGTTCTGATGCGAATCTTTTTCCCCTTAAAATTGCATTGTGGGTAGTTACGTGTTGTCTGGGAGTCACGTGACCTAGGGAAAATCTTACAGGTGTCAGACATTTTCCCTTGCCATTTGGTTCAGGTCTGTCATAGAGTAAGGTCATGTCCAGTCTGTGTTCGTCTTGTAACTTTGATTATTTTCGCTTAATTCACGATTTCTTTGAAAATGAAACACGATGCATTGATTTTTAAAGACAACATGGAGTGTTACCTGCAGCAGTACAGTTCAGTTTTACACCAATTTTTACTTGAAACTGCAAAATTATATGCACCTTTAAGTGACACTCAGCCACCATCACCACCTAGGGAATCATTTTCTGATGACAACGACGACGACACTGTAGATGAGCCACAACCAACTTGTTCTGGATATAACCTTTCAAAACGTTTGTGTCCATCCAATTAAGGTAAATTTATAATTTTTAAAAAATATTGCAACATCATTTACCTTCTGTAATCCCTGTGGCTAGCGCGCGCAGCGCAACATTACCTCTTGCCAGTAAATACGTGCCTGCCAAGAATCCTTATAAATGCGGATAAGGCGCGAAGCGCCGTTCCGCCACCCCTTTGCAGTTAAGGGATTTTAGGCTACATTACATTAGCCTACGTTGCCTGACTATGGCTTGCTAGGTATGCTATGATTTACCTCATTTTATTCATTAATTCAAATGCTGTTTTGTGGCCATGGTGATTTACCCCACCCAAAACCCCCCATTCCCAAAGGGTCCCTAACCGTGTTGGATGTAGTAGGGGTGTATAGGCTAGTAACTCAAAAACAACTCATTTCCCCGATGTATTACTATCATAACCAATCAGAACACATTAAAACACACATGAAAATACATAATTACTTTAGAAAAATGGAGTTGGAACTATTGTAAAAATTTACCGTTCGTACATTGAAATTTAGTTTTGTGTTGATAGGTAGGAGGTTAAGTGTTTTCTTGCTATTTATTCTCTGCCTTCCTTCACTTACTTTTATTAGCTTTAGGTGACTGTGTTCCGGTCTGGGCAGCAAAAGTGTTGGATCCAGCCGATTATTTGTTAATTTTCTTTACTGTGTTAGGGTTTAGTTTTATTAGCAGTAGGTAATCCTACAGGATTTGTAAAGGACTAGTATTTGTCCTTTTTGGTTGTTACTAAGATTTTGGAAGTATCCCACAAGGTTGATTTAAATTTTGTATTTATGAAGTATTAAATATTGTTAAGTTTTCTTGAGTGTTTGTTTCTGCTGACCTTTAGCACTGAGTTACATTTATTACTGATAACAATTCAATTATAATTTAAGAACTTGTATAACAACCTCGAGGGTTGTAACGTAAATGAATGTGGTTTTACAATCGTAAAGCTTTGAAATTCTTCAAAGTCTCCAATTAGGCCAGTAAAAATGGACAAAGACCCAGGCATTTATTATAACAAGCATTCTATGCGTTCCCATGGATGACAAGTATGTTAAAAAAAATCAACATTATGCCACCATACATTTTGGCAATAAGGAAAATGGCCGCCACCCGAAATGAGAAATAAAATTTTTCCAGACTAATATTTCAGTTACTTAAAGTTGGTGCTTCATTTTTGCTTTAAATATTATAGTTTAAAGCATAAGTTTTATAATAATACCATAGAAATGGAGGTAGACTGTTTAAATTAAAGAAAATTGATACATTTGACATGGAACAGAAAAAATAAATGCATTATTATATTAGATCAATACGTTTCCTTATTCCTAGCTACTGATTATCAACACCTGTAATATTAGCAACCCTTATATAGAGTAGAACCTTTATTTATAAAAAAATGTAATAACAGAGAACATAATTAGACTGTTTAAAGAAAACTTATATTTTTTGGAATAAAATAGAAAAAAATAGCCATATGCTTTGTCATTTTATATCAATTGCTTATGTTTTTCCTTAATCCTAGATGCTGATCATCAACACCTGTAATATTATCAATCCTAATATTGTATAGAAGCATTATTCATACAAAATAATAACTGAGAACATGCTGCTGTAAACAATACCGAAGGGCTGCTACATATCATCAGAATCCTCCTCCTCCTCATCATCATCATCATCATCATCATCATCATCTACATAGACTTTGGTATTTACACAGTTATTGCACTCCCCACGACATATACAGTGAACTGCACAAGGTAAACGTTTTTTATAACAGTTAAATGAAACACATGTTTGCAGCTGCATTTGATGTTTATTAGTAGTTCTGGAGGTGCTGTAGGCATATCTGTCATTACTGGATCATTTGATCCATCTACTTTAAGCCTGTACCCAGCATAGTCCTCATATTTGAGAACTGTTTTCAGGTTGCGCCAGGTACATACTTGAAAGTGACAATGAAACTGGCACGACCTTTCAGTTGGTGGTACCCTTTCTATTGGGACATATTTTGTGGGAGAAGTAATGTAGAGGAACCTAAGTTCATTTAGGGATTTCAGTGCCTGAAAACTACCTCCTTGGTACAGCAGTGATACATATTCCAATCCTACATCTAAAATATCATCAGTGTTGGCATTACTGTCTCCAAAAACAAGCACATAAGGCCTTAGTTTTTAGGATGACATGAAGAGTTTCATGTGTTTTAACTTTTCCATCCCAAAAAAGGCTGAAGTGTGTTACACCCAGACATAGCATGTACGAATGGAAGGCACATGCACATTTCACATCCTAGAACCTCTCTAGCCACATCTGTTGCTTGGTTTCCATGTAAACTTTGGATGTTGCATGATGAAGGAGAAGGACCAGCATACTACTTTATTGGGGGCCTTACTACAGTAGTAACTTTTACATCAAGAACTCTCCTCTCAGTTATAACATCTGCATCTTCTTTATCAGCATGCTCCACCTCAATACCTGCATCTTCTAGACTCAGTGGTATTAACCTGATCAGTTCCTGCTTGTTGCGTCTATTAGAAAGAAATTTTGTTTTGTCAGATGTAATGGGAGAAATGGGATTCAAGATCATATCTGGTGAAGAATTTTCTATTCTGTGCTTGATCTATATTTCTCCTAACTCTATAGCAACAAGTATAACATAAGAAGTTAGGCCAGGACTTTTCATCCGCATTACAGACGGCACATAATTGTCACATGATGTGTCTGTTGTTCCAATTTTTGGCCAATAATGACTGTGTAACAAAGCACATCCATCAGTCACCACTACTGTTGGCTTACCGATTTCACAAATAAGACCTAAATTTCATAATCAGTCAATCAATCATATGTGCGATAAATTGTGAGAGATGTGACTTTGGTGTATTTCTCATCCTTCCATCATCTGTGAAGAGAGAAGGGACAACTGCTTACAGCCCATAGGAGAAGGTTGCCTCTGTAGGTTGACCTTGACTGTAGCATATAACCAGAAGTCTCTTGATTTAACTCGGTGCTCGATATGAACAAATCCTCACCTGCCTTTTTCACAGGTTTCTGCATTACCTTGAAAGTTTGAGCTTGGTTTTTCTTTTCATGGTTACTTGTGAAAAGGTCATTCCTGTCATTTGTCCTTGAATGGCTTTCCCAATCTGCAGTGATGTTTCAACATTGGCCCATTCATCAGCAGTAATTCCACACAATATTTACCAAGTGATGTTATGTTCATCCTTAACTCTGAAAGGGTTGTGTTTCCTTAGGAAGTCTAGAAATAACTGGAGGTGCTCATTATCATGTTTCTCATAACTGGCGTTCATCTCTCTGTGCTGCTCAGACTAGGTGCAAGTGAATGCATTGGCAAGAAGGGAATGAACTGGCTGATAGCGAAGCAAAGGATGTTGCAAGATGTGATTTCTTAACTAACAAAGTGCCACATTTGGATATGCGTCCAGTTATCAGACGATACATTCGTACGAAATGGCAGCAGAGATGAACTTCCCCCATTTTATCCACAAATAGGAAGTAGAGAAACATTAGAAAACGTATCGATTTTTGGAGTTTGGATTTTAATCGTAAAAAGATTTGAGGTCATCCTAACACGGCTTAGGATTGGCCATACCCGCTTCACTCATAGCTATATTTTAGAGGGAATCAGTGCCCCAGTTTATGCTCACTGTGGTGGTCAGCTATCCATTGAGCACATGCTGGTGCACTGTCCTAAATTTAATCGCCTTAGGGCAAAGTACTTACTAACTGGGAAGGCTATTTTAGAAATTTTAAATGATGACGATGAGGTATATAACCTTATGAGTTATCTGAAAGAATCTGGTTATTTTAATGACATATGGTTTTGGTATATTTAATAAAGATTTTAGTCGTATTTATTTTATATACTAAGTATATATTTTGAATATAAAAATTTAATATATTCTTATTTTTGTTGGTTCTATCTAATATCATTCTTTATTTTTTTACGTTCATATTTTAATAACACTGAATGTTACTAGTATGTCATCATTCACCTACTCATTATCAGTCATATCATTAATTTATATATTTCATCTTCATTATGGCACTGAATAACCCTGTTGGGTTCCAGCGCTCGGTCTTCAAGACCTAAATTTCATAATCAATCAGTGATCTTACTGCCTTACTGTACTGGGCAATAACATGAGCTGTAAGTAACCATTATGTCCGAACTGACTCTTTGTGTGTAATGTTAATGAGATGAGACCTCCATGCATCTTTCCGAAGCTCATCAAACTTGGTTTCTTTATCATGTCTGACCAAGTACCACTCCAGAACAGTATAGTCCGACAGCAATAGTGGCCTTGAGACCACTTTCTTTCTTGTGTGTTTATTACAGCTCAGACATTTTGAAGAAGAGTGCTCAACCTGTATAGAAAATACAAAAGCATATATAATGGAATCATAACAGTGGTCACTGCTGATAAGTCACTCTCCTCACTGATCGAACTAATTGGTTTTCATATTTCTATTTTCATATAAAATTTGTACACATTCTGACTAAATTTATATATATTTTTTCGGTGAAATTTACATTAATTAATGCCTAAGGATGAAAGGAAACTTTGAATAAAAAATTAGGACTCTCCTTGAAATTAACTCAGCGACTGGGCTGCTTGGATCCACAGACAAACAGTAGGATGGAAGGACACGTGCGCACACACACACACACACACACACAAAGGACAATAAATATATCTCTCCCCTCAGTTGAGATAATAAGACTAATGCTTGTATAAAACTGAAGAAATTAGTCAGATACGTACAAAGAGGATTTCCCGGGGCATGAAGTCATCTTATGGAGGATCTGAAATAAATCAAAGAAAAATCACATTCCATAAGGATGATTGGTGTTGAATTTTTTTGGTATACCCGACATATATTCTAGTCATAAAAAACAAAAATTTGCTTGTTATACTAAATGCCTGGGCTTGGCCAAATTCATGTCAGTTTTTACTTGCCTAAATATGCTTTTGACTACGATGAAAGTAACGAAAAATGTCCCTAGCAAGGTCTTCTAAAGATGGAGACAATTTATGACAAGCATAAGATGCATGTAATGGAAAAGAACACCAGATACACTTCATAATAAATAACTCTGGAATATCGTTCTTAAGAAAAGAAGAAAGGGAGTGAAGCGCTCCTGCCATTGAGTTTGCACCATCTGCAGCAATTGTTTATAAGGAGGCATGTGTTAGCATATATAACACATACTACAGTTCTTCACTTTAACCTGTGGGGAGTGAGTGTTAGTCTTTTGGTATTTTAGGTTGAATCCGATCTCTTGTTGATAGTCGCATAGATGTACTTGGATTAATTAGACCACTTTCTTTCTTGTGTCTTTATTACAGAGCAGACATTTTGAAGAAGAGCAGTAAGCCTGTATAGAAAATACAAAAGAGTATATAATGGACTCATAACAAACATATGAGCATTGGAGCTCAGTGTACAGTAAGGAATCATATCCTACATACATGCGGTAGAACTTACAGGATCGAAGCCTGTGTTTCTGATTCAATACTAAACACAACAATCATCATCATCATCCAGGTGCCATATCCCCAAGGACGTCGGCAATCATGGCTCGCCACTCCTCTCTATTTCCGGCTCTCTGCAGCAACTGAGCTGCAGACATTCTTCCTCCAGTCATTCTCACCAATCCATCCATATATTTTTGTCTAGGTCTTCCTCTTGGCCGACTTCCATTGATTTTACCAGTGAGAGAGAGATGTTCTAGTTCTTGTCTTCTCACTATGTGACCCACAAACTGCATTTGTCTACCTCTCACTGAAGCCAAAAGTTCTCTCTCAATGCCTACTCTCTCTTATACCTGCTCATTAGTTTTCCTTTCTGTCCATGATATTTTCAGCATCCTTCTCCAAAACCACATTTCTGCAGCCTGTAACCTCTCCTCATCTGCCTTCCTCAAGGTCCAAGTTTCACAGCCATACAACAATACAGACCAAACAAAACATTTCACAAATCTTCTCCTAAGATTCATCGATATTTTTGAGTTGGTGACTAATTTCTTTATCTTACCAAATGCATCTTTTGCCATGGATATTCTCTTCCTGATCTCTTTTTCGCATTTTCCATCACTTGTGACAGTGCATCCTAAATAATTAAAACTATCGGTTTGTTTAACTGTTTCAGCATTAATTCTTATATCTGTTCTTGGGGATTTCATCTTTGGAGATAACCATAACTTCTGTTTTCTTAATATTTATTGACAGACCTCTTTCTCTGCTTGACTCGTGTAAAGTACTGACTAAAGCTTGAAGTTTATCATGAGAGTCTGCAACAAGTGCTGTATCATCAGCATATCTGATATTATTAATATTGACTCCTCCAACCTTAATTCCTTCCATATCTCTGAGATCTCTCATTATCATTTCACTATATAAATTGAAGAGATCAGGTGATAACACACAACCCTGTCTTACACCTCTCTTGATGTGCCGAGTCTCTGATTCGTCATTTTCTACTTTCACTGATGCCTCTTGATTCCAATATAAATTCTTTATCAATCTTAGATCTTTCCCATCGATATTTATCTGTTCCAATATCCTTATAAGGTCTACATGTCTAACCCGATCAAAAGCCTTTTCATAGTCAACAAAACAAATATATAGATCTTTTTTCACTTCTATTGCTTTCTCCATCAACATTCTCAAAATAAAATTGCATTTCTTGTCCCTTTATCTCTCATAAAACCACACTGTTCATTGCCAATCTCTGGGAGTATCTTATTTCTTATTCTATTCAAAACAATCCTTAATATTATTTTTGTGATCTGACTCATGATACTGATAGTCCGGTGTTTATTGCACTCAAGTGTTCCTGGTATTTTTGGCATTGTGATAAATGTTGATTTGTACATCTGTGTTGCAGGCTCTCCATCTTCATATATTCCTTCCACTATTTCCATTAATATATCAATGATGTATTCTCCCAGAGCTACCAACATCTCTGCTGCTATTCCATCATCACCTGTTGCTTTATCGCTATTCATTTGTTTTAAAGATGCCTCTATCTCTGATCTGATTATACTTGGTCCTTCTCCGTTGTCATTGAAGTCTAGATGTTCTATTCTATCATCATCAAACAATTCTCCAATATATTCCGTCCATCTTTCCAATATTTCTTTTGACTCCATTACTATGGTTCCATCCGCTTTTTTGATACCAGTGCTGATACTTCTCTTCTTTTTAAAAGTAATTTCTTTCACCTTATCATACTTTCTCCGTTCATCCCTTTTATCCAAATCTTCTACCTCCTCACAAATCTCATCCATCCATTTCTCCTTTGCCCTTGTGCATTCCCTCTTAATAGTTCTATCCAGAGCTCTATATCTATCTTCATTTTTACCCTTCTGCAGCCTTCTTTCATCCATCATTATCAAGATATCTTCTGTCATCCATTCTCTCCGAGCTCTCCTTTCTGTTGTTGGTATTATTTCATTACCTTCTCTTATTGCATTTTCCATATTTTGCCACTTTTGCTGAGGATGTTGGAGCACTGGGCCTTCCTCCTTAAGCTGGTCATATCTATTTCTTACAATTATATTATATTGGTTCTTCATTTCTCTGTTTTCAATAATTTCAGTTGCCTCTTTGATTTAGGTGTACTCTTCCTCTGACTTTTCAACTTCACCATCACTGTTGCTACAACTGGTACATGGTCACTATTACAATCGGCTCCTGGGTAGGTTTTCACTTGCTTGACAGAGTTCCTAAATCTTTTATTGATGGTTAGAAAGTCTATTTGGTTTCTAACTCTGTCACCAGGGCTTTTCCATGTCCAGAGATGTCTTGGGTGGTGCTTAAACCAGGTGTTTGATATAATCTGTTCTCTCTCTAAGCACCAGTCTACAAATCTGTTTCCTCTCTCATTTCTTCTACCTAATCCAAAAGGCCCAACAATATCCGCTGTTCTTCCTTGTCCCACCTTCGCATTGAGGTCACCAATAACCATAATTACTTCATGCTCTTTGCACTGCTCTCTTGCCTGATTTAACTCTAGATAAAATTGATCAACATCCTCTTCATCATGTTCAGATGTAGGTGCATATACTTGTATTACGCATATATTGAATGGTGTGGCTTTTATACGCACCAACAAAATCCTGTCAGATACAGCCCAATAGCCTATCAAACATGGTTTCACAGATTTGTCTAGAATCACACCAACACCTCTCTCAGCACTCTGGCCTCCCGAGTATATGAAGGTTCCTCCTGTTGAAGTTGGAAAACATCCCACTCCTGGCCATCTAACCTCACTAAGCCCTAATACTTGTAGCTTCATTCTTTCCATTTCTCTCTCTACATTCATTTTCTTTCCAGCCTGATATAATGTTGTTCTAACATTCCAAGTAGCTATCCTTATTTTCCTTGTTTTCTGTTGTCTTTGGGTTGTTATTACATTTCTTTCTTTTCTTTTTGGGGCAGTAGCTTGATGACGGTCAATTGCCACCTGCACCACATGACTAGTTTGACCGGGCGAGACAACCACATCATCCATTCTGACATAGTTCCCACTAACGCCGTTCATCTGTAATCTTCTTTGTGACGTAGCCATGATTATTCTTGGAGGTTATACATGGTGAGGTCTCCAGTTCTCTTCCATGCTATGGTTATAAGCCATAGACCTAGCCTTTACCTAAAAAGGTTGACCATACAAGGCAGTAGGGGTTTTAAATTGGGAGTTTTCCTTCTCCTTAGCCTTTAACTAAAAAGTTTATCCACAAGGCAGTGGAGCTCTACCCTAGCAAGGGAGGTTTACAGGTACTACACCTTTCCCAAGGGTGACCTGGAGGTAGTTGCAATTCAAGGTAACCTCATTATGTCCTTTAGCAAAAGCTTTGCAACCGGATACAGTTTAGCCTCATATCCAGGAGGCAAAACACTTATGCATTTAAGTATGATGTAGTGCTAGTGCATTAGCTCTGAACTGAATATGTCTACCGACGACATTATACAATGTGTCGTCTGCTTAAGTTAAGACATACATGACAGTCTCCTCCCCTTTTACCTGTGACCAAGAAACAACTGTTTCTCAATTCTTACAAATCTAATCTTTCAGGAGGTTTTCCTCTACTCATTCTGTTAGGGAGTACTATAGGTATGTTCTGAGCTGTTTCGAGATTTTCCTATGTATTCACAGTTGGTGGTTCAATGTCTTGATGAGCAGTTTGCATATCTGAGTCAATTAATTCTGAGGTATTTGAAACTTGTACTTCTGTATTATTTGTTCTGAATGACTGCAACTGATCAACACGATGTTTTACAATCTTTCCACCGACATTAACATCATAATGTAAATTTCGTATCTTCCTGACAGTTTCTTCTTGTGCCCATTTTTCTGGTGTATTGTATGATCTTACCATGACATAACTTGGAGTGAAATGTCTTGCCTCAGGAAGGTTTTTTTTACTTGATCATAACCTTTCTGTTCTAACTGACTCTGCAAGCTAAGATATGATATTGACAGTCTTTTGTTTATGTTTATATGGAAATCCCCAATGGGCTTGTACTAAAATGGCCGCAAAGGTGGATACATGCTGGGTTAAAACCCTTGGGGGGTCACTACCTAAGGAAGAGTATTGTGACCTTTTTTCCCATGACTTATTTACCTGGATTGAACAGATCATCCATCAGTGTCCATGTCATAACTGCTAATGTTAGGAAACAGAAACCTACCATCATGAATCTTTCTGTCTAAAAGAGATAAATCTCATGCAGAAGCAGATTTCCACACCAGAGAACAGTATTCTAGTAAAGGAAGGCAAATATACGACATCTTACATTGTATGCAAACCGTTTGCTGAAAGACAACTGATCAAAAGACAATTCTTCGAAAACAATTAGTCAAATGATCAACTGGTCGAACTGACAAGTAGTATAACGACCATTTGCCGAAAAACTATTAAATATGCTTGTAATAAAAACAAATGGAAAGGAAATTTTTTCTTAATACTCTTAGTGACATACTGGCTGGGTGTTGTCTAGTTTATTGGTGGTTCCTTACTGAATCAATGTACAGAATCTTCGAAGTTGTTATTGGCGGGTGCGAGCTGCAAAGTAGTTTCTACACACATCCGAGGCAAAACAGGGATTATATTTCGGACATCTGTGCTTGTCGACAGACAAACAGATGGCGATTGTAAGAGACATAATAAACGTACAATGATAAAACATATATCAATGGAAAGGCCAGGATATACCACATATGGACAATTGCATGAGATTCAAGACAGATTAATGAATACAATGCAATAGCATAATATATGTGAAATGGCGAGACGTTTGGTGTCTTCACAGACAGAAACATACACACAGTTTGATACAGAAGATTTGGTGCAAATTTATGAGTATGATTGGAATGCTTGCATAGCAATGCAAGTAGTGGTGATTGTACATGAATCGAGACAACAATGGTTAGGGAGAAACAGACAGAAATATTGTATGGTAGAAGTTGCATTCCTTGAGAGAGAGAAAGCGGGATGCTTTGTCTTGCTTTTGTCCACTGGATGATTCACACGCGCCTGTAAGACCACCGATACGGTCCTTTACAATACTTCCCCCTCCCCACACAAGCAAGGCCCCGATGCGGAAATCGTCTTGGTGGGAATTGGAATGTGTGCGAAGGGCTTGGGCTTTGGGCAGGAGGCTGAAGGCCGGCACCGGCCAGCAGGAACTCGAGGAGGACGGCAGCAAGGTGAAGGATGACGTCGGCTGATCCTTTGTTGGTCAGGTCGTCCGGTACGAGTTCGGGGCCGGCGGCAGGCTGCATGGAGGAGACGTCCAGGGTTCCTGTGGTAGGGCGAGTCATCTCGGAGGGTCGGACAGCTACTGAGGGAACGGCAGGAAACTGAGTCAGGGGGGTGGCGAAGGGTTCGTTGGAGCGTGGGTCATCATCATGGGTCGGATATCTACCATTGGCTCCTTCGGGTCACTCCGGGGTCACCAGTGTAAGGATTGTATTGAGTGACGTACTGGCTGGGTGTTGTATAGTATATTGGTGGTTACTTACTGAATCAATGTATAGAATCTTCAAAGTTATTATTGGCTGGTGTGAGCCGCAAAGTAGTTTCTACACACAGCCAAGACAAAACAGAGATTATATTTCGGACATCTGTGCTTGTCAACAGACAAACAGATGGCGATTGTGGGAGACATAATAAACGTACAATGATAAAACATATGTCAATGGAAAGGCCAGGAAATTGCACATATGGACAATTGCATGAGATTCAAGACAGATTAATGAATACAATGCAGTAGCATAATATATGTGAAAAGATGAGACGTTTGGTGTCTTCACAAACAGAAACATACATACAGTTTTTGATACAGAAGATTCGGTGGAACATTATGAGTACGTAACTGGAATGCTTGCATGGCAATGCAAGTAGTGGTGATTGTACATGAATCGAGACGACAATGGTTAGGGAGAAACAGACAGAAATATTGTATGGTAGAAGTTGCATTCCTTGAGAGAGAGAAAGCGGGATGCTTTGTCATGCTTTTGTCCGCTGGATGATTTACACGCATGCCCGTAAGACCCCCCCCCCCCCCAAGCAAGGCCCGGATGCGGAAATCGTCTTGGAGGGAATTGGAATGTGTGCGAAGGGCTTGGGCTTTGGGCAGGAGGCTGAAGGGCGGCGTTGAGCAGGAACTCGAGGAGGACGGCAGTGGGATGAAGGATGACGTCGGCTGGTCCTTCGTTGGTCAGGTCGTCTGGTACGAGGTCGGGGGCGGTGGCAGGCTGCCTGGAGGAGGCGTCCAGGGTTCCTGTGGTAGGGAGAGTCATCTCGGAGGGTCGGACAGCTACTGAAGGAACGGCGGGAAGCTGAGTCAGGGGGGTGGCGAAGGGTTCGTTGGCACGTGGGTCGTCATCATGGGTCGGACATCTACCATCGGCTCCTTCGGGTCACTCCGGGGTCACCAGTGTATGGATTGTATTGAGTGACATACTAGCTGGGTGTTGTCTAGTTTATTGGTGGTTCCTTACTGAATCAATGTACAGAATCTTCAAAGTTGTTATTGGCTGGTGCAAGCCCCAAAGTAGTTTCTACACACAGCCAAGGCAAAACATTATATTTCGGACATCTGTGCTTGTTGACAGACAAACAGATGGCGATTGTGAGAGACATAATAAACGTACAATGATAAAACATATATCAATGGAAAGGCCAGGAAATTCCACATCTGGACAATTACATGAGATTGGAGACAGATTACTGAATACAATGCTGTAGCATAATATATGTGAAATGGTGAGACATTTGGCATCTTCACAGACAGAAACATACATACAGTTTGATGCAGAAGATTCAGCGGAACATTATGAGTATATGATTGTAATGCTTGCATGGCAATGCAAGTAGTTGTGATTGTAAATTAATCAAGACAATAATGGTTAGAGAGAAACAGACAGAAATATTGTATGGTAGAAGTTGCATTCCTTGAGAGAGAGAAAGCGGGATGCTTTGTCTTGCTTTTGTTCGCTTGATGGTTAACACACACGCACCTGTAAGACCGCCGATGCGGTCCTTTACAGTACGTCTCTTCATCCTTCTGGTTTGTGAAGCAAAGGATGCATATCAACGACAATGTTTTATTATCGCATCAGTGCCGTTACAAAACTAAACGCATTTCTGAGCTAAGTGATCTGAATTTCTATCTTTGTCATAAATTCTCAGTGTCATATTCATAAAGTTTTAAATTTTCTCCTCTTGCCGAGAAATTCAAATCGTCATTTTCTTGCTTAATCTTCATGCTATTTACTGTTCGTAAAAGAAAAGACTTTTTTGGCAGCGCTCCTGCAATGCTTAGAGATAAAGCACTGACAGCTTTATCTATTATGCAACCAGTAACTTCTTCAGTTTCATAGGCCCATTGTTTTATTTGATCAATTGCTTTCAAAACCATATTATGTGAATCGTTGGGTGGATGAGATTGCTGAAAAGGCTGACCATCAATCACATCAATCGTCTTCATTCTTGCATTAAATTCCTTGTGTTTTTCACATCAATAAACCTTACTGCCACACGTTTTATCAACCTAGTATGCAAATCCTTTGTAAAGGAGTTTTCTTGCACCTCTTTCTGTCTTGACGAACTCCATTTAACTGAGGGAATATGGTTTTGAGTTTAAAACTTTTAATTTTGAATTTTTTTAAACTAAAGCATGCTAAACTACAAAAATACTTATTATAGCCATATCATGATAAAGTATAAAGTTAACGAGCCAGTTGAAAAAATTAGCCTTTTCAACTAATTGTCCTTTCCATCAAATGGCCATTTGACCCATCTGTATTTTGACCAGTTGTCAGTCGGCCAAACATATTTCGACCAGTTGTCTTTCGGCAAATAGTCAGGCTACCGTCCTACATACAAGCAGCATTTGTTGAAACTTTCATCAGATATTTCTCAAAAGTAAGATGTGAGTAAAAAATTACATCAAGTATGGTCAAAAGCTTCAGACTCATTCAGCAGAACCCCAACCACTTGAAGAGGAGGATTGGGGGAAAAATAAGTACGAGATCTACTAGTCAATAGTGTATTTGTTTTACTGGAGTTCTGTCTATATATCAATAACTACACCATTGACTAATCTGCTCCATTCATAAGTGGAGACTTTACCACACCCACAAGTTTTGCATCATCGACATACTGAACATTCTTGTTTTCAAGGCCAACAACCATATCACTTGTATACAGTAAGATACTATCGCACTAAGAACACTACCTTATGGACCCCCAGACACAGTAGATCTTGGTTCTCTAGAGATCCTGTCAACAGCAGCCTACTGCTGCAACTTACTGCTGCTTACCTGTAAGGAAATCTTGAAGTAATCCTAAAACATATCCACCAACTCCAAGATTCTGAAGTTTAGAAATACGTTCCTTATGATTTGCTAAATCAGAAGCAGCACTAAAATCTATTTGAATTACTCAACAATCAAAACCCTTGTCAAGGTTGTCTTGCCAATGGCATTTCCAATGTAAAAAATTATTGCAGGTACCTAACTGCTTCCTATATCTTTATTGACTTTTCCACATTCTTGTATAATGGCTTAAAAGCAAGTTTTTTTTTTTTTTTTTTTACAACTTTGGAGAGCATAGGGAGAATAGAAACTGGCCTGTATTTACTGCAGTCTGCAAAGATACTACGTCAATATAAAAATCTATAGACTTCTATAGTCTTGGGGAAACAGCGCACTAGAAACCTTTTTAAGGAAAAGGCTGAACTGCTTCATCAAGCTTTCGAAGTTAAGCAATCAACTGAGGATGTCCCTTTCCCTGATACTTGTCATCCTGAACCTATTTTGCTCCGGGGATATTAAGAAAATCCTTGGTAATCTTGATGGTTGGGGTGAAGATCCTGATTGATTCTACCCACTTTTTTTTTTTTTTTAACGCCAGAAACCGGTCTACCATCATCTGTTAGTAATGGTGGAATGGACGACGAGTCTGACCCAAAGATAGAAGCTGCCAATTTGGTCCACCACAGATGAGGCTGAGTCATTTCTTCAGCTTTCCTCTTCAAGGAATTATTGTAAAATAAGTTGTTTTACTTACCTTTGGTGAAAGTTAATGATCCATTGATTTTCAATAATCAAATAATTGCTTAATTTAGTACAGCCAATGCAGTTGCTACTGACTTTTGCAGGTTTATGGGTTGTTGAGTCATAAAGCGAATATGGGGACCGATGTCCAAGTTTGTTCCGAAACATGTAAAACGGAAATAGTGCAGGACAATATTCGCAACATCATTTTGAGAATTCACTCCAAATACTCGGTGTAAACAAGTCTGTTTAGGGAAGCTGGAGTGAACAACTTTACCAAAGTGCCGGCAAGCCTCTTAACGCAAAACTTAAAAGGTATACTTTTGACAAGTTGAGAATTAGCATCTTGTTATTAATTAAAAGGAACTACAATTTGATACTGTGTAGATGTATGACGTGGAATAACTTAAGCAGGGTCGTACCTTGTAAGGGGAAGACTGGATTCTGGAACGGTTTTCGCTGATATTGCTCACGAAATGCTACCATTTACAGTAGAAAAAAATTAGAAGGTCTATACAAAGCTATATAAATTATTAATTTCTTTTCACTTACTGAGTAACTCGTGGGGTATATCTCATTATTAGATTGAAATTAGCATAAAGATTTTCAAGGCGTCAATGTTGCGTCGCTTAAGCAGTCAGGTCGCGAAATCGCCAACCTTTTTTAAATGATGTATATAAAGAGGTAGTTCTTTTGAATGACAAGACACTGAAGGTTCATCATTCAGATCCCCTTGTTATAATGTAACGTAGCCAGTGGGCTGTAAGTTCCTCTTCCATAATTTTGTACACTTGAGATTGGCGAACCGATTACTTTTACGAAACCGAGTAATTCGGTTTGATTACTCTCGAGAACCTAGTGCAAAAAAGTAATTGAACTGTCACTGCTATAACAGTATGACGATAATATAAGCATATTATTGGCTGGGTTTGAAGTTTTCAACGTCAAATTAAATGTCATAAACTCGGCATTTTGGCAACAGGCCAATTCCTGAAGATTCCTTGTTTTTCCATTAAAATTAATCAGCCACGACTGTTAATGCCGTGTGTATATGTATGGATTCATTCTGATGTAGAAGTGGACTGAAGATCTACATTGTTTACCGTATAGATCTCGTGTCATTAATTTCGTCTCTTGCTTATGGTCGCAGCAAATATTTTCCACTAGGCTGTTTGTGAAACAAGGTTTCGCTACTGTACTGTATACCAGCTACAGAATATGCAATATTATTTTTTTTTAATACTTTACTTACTTGTATTTGCGTTTAGTTATAAAAACATAAATATTCCAGACCTCACTGCATATTAGCTAAACGCAGTTCTCAGCTTAGCTCCAAGAAACCTCATTTGTTTATTTGCATATTTGGCCGCTTCTCTTTGTTTTGATAACTCTGATGCTCTCTAACCCTATTCACATGTAACACCTCTGACAACAATTTAGTAAATGTATTTCTTGAACTAAAGTATTTTAGTATTTTTGAGATTTATTTTTAACATATATCCGTAACATAATATAAAACGGTCATTTGCAATGCATACATCTCAAAGTATCTCTGAAGGGCAGGAAAAAGCCGAAGGCATTTCAGGCATCAAAATATAAACCAAAGGAATGAAAAACTAAACTGAAATTATTTTATTGAACTGCACAAAATAGAAAACAGTACAAACCAAAGGAATGAAAACACAAAACTGGAATTATTATATTGCAATGCACAAATAAAAAACACAAAAGAATGAAAACGAAACTCAGAGGTAAATTTCGTTCTACAACCAATTAAAAAAAAAAGTAATCATGCACACTCGTCTTGCCTACATGTTTTCATGCAAGAAACACAACAGCCTGAGATTTTCAGGGGACAATCTATTCCTTCTTTCTGGAACTATGTTTCCTGCAATAGAAAAAAGACGTTCACTGGGGACAGACGTTGCCAGTACACTCAAATATTTCTTAGCAATTGGGTACAATGTAGGTAATAGTTCTTTATGCTTCTCCCACCATCCCAGTGGATTTTCACTTCAGTTTATCAACTTTTGATCCAAGTATAGTTTAATTTCACTCTCCAGAGGGGGTGATGATCTTCCTTCGGTGGCAGATCTCTTTGCTTGGGTTTGCATGGCATCAAACAAATCCCAAACTGATGGTGAGCTTGAGGTAGAGGGAGCTGGACTGTCAGAAGCTTCAGCCAACAGAGCAGCAGCAGCTGGGTCTGATGAAATAACACGCTTTAGCATATCAATGACAACAGAAGGGGAACGCACAGGGGCGGTTTTGAAACGAGGATCTAATAATGTAGCTAAAGCTAAGGTCAAATTTTCGTCCATTCTTAGAAAGCGCTGTAACATGGACTCACGCAAAGCTGTTTCAACTGTTTTTACTAAATCCTCATTAGGCTCTCTTGCACGAGAAAGAGATGCTTGCAAAATTCGACCATTTGGTATGATTTTTGATGCAGTGACACTTTTCTCGGATGACTTCTTTTGTCACCTCATTAAAAGGTCGCAAAATTTTAATAAGGTCCTTTAACATCTGCCATTCTTCTTTTTCCAAAATCTCCACTGGATTATCTACAGTAACCTCATAATTGCCACCTTGACCGCTTCTTCTTGCTCTATCTGAGGTCTCTCAAACATTTCATATATAGGTAGAATTCCACCTTGTTGCAACTTCTTGTTCCAGTTTATGTTCTGGCACATTCAGCTGCATCTGCGATGTTTCTAAAGTCTCAGAACCTTTTACACTTCGGTGAAAGTAAGAGACAATATTCCAACATTTTTCACGCAGCTCAGTAATGCACTTTAACCCATCACTGACAATGAGGTTCAAGATGTGAGCAAAACATGGCAGATGAGTTACACCAAGCATTTTCACTGCATTAACGATATTAGCGGCATTGTTCGTAACGATACAGCTCATTTTCTCAGTGATGTCCCACTCATTATTAATTCCTCTTAGTACATCACACAGATTTTCACTAATATGACTGGCTGACAACCGTCTAAGATCCAGAAGGGCACTATCTATACGGTCTCCTAAGATGAAGTGAGCAGTAACACCCATATATGCAACCATTGTCCTTGAAGTCCAAATATCCGTTGTAAAACGTACATTGGTAGTGTCTGATAATTTTGACTTCACATGGGCTTTGACTTCCTCAATTTTTTTAGGCAGATTAGTAGAAGTAAGAGATTTACGACTTGGGATCGAGTGCCTTGGTTCCAGGTGATGAACAAACTTTTGAAAACCATTTTCAACTGATTGTTGGGAAGAGGGGGCGACGGGCTCTTACAATGTTCCCCCCACAAGCGAGGCATCGATGCGGAAATTGTCTTGGCGACAATTGTAGTTGGCTTGAAGGGCTTGGGCTAGGGGCAGGTAGGAGGCTGAAGGGCGGCACCGGCCAGCAGGAGCTCGAGGAGGACGGGAGCTGGTTGAAGGGTGACGTCGGATGATCCTTCGTGGCCGCTCGAGGGCTGAAGGATGACGGCGGCTGATCCTTGGTAGCCAGCTCGAGAGGGGCGGCAGCAGGCTGAAGGATGACGTGGCTGGTCCTTCGTTGGTCAGCTCGTCCAGTACGAGTGCAGGGGCGGCTTCAGGTTTCCTGGAGGAGGCATCCAGGGCTCCGGTGGTGGAGTGGGTCATCTCGGAGGGTCGGACTTCTACTGAGAACTCAGGAACGGCGGGAAACAGCGAGTCGGCGAAGGGTCTATCGGCGTGTGGGTCGTCATCTTGGGTCGGCCGGGTCCTTCGGGTCACTCCGGGGTCACCAGTGTAAGGACTGGGGTATGAGCGACATACTGGCTGGGTGTTAACTGGTTTATTGGTTGTTCCTTACTGAGATAAATGTACAGAATCTTCGAAGATGTTATTGACGCGTGCGAGCGGTAATGTAGCGTCTACACACAGACAGGTAAAACAGAGATAAAAGGTTCAGACATCTGTGTTTGTCGGCAGACAAACAGATGGCGATATCAAGAGACATGATTAACATACAGTGATGAAACATACATCAGTGGAAAGGCCAGGAAATTCTACATATGGCCAATTGCATGAGATTCAAGACAGATTAATGGATACAATGCAATAGCATAATAAATGTGAAATGGACAGACCTTTGGCATCTTCACAAACAGAAACATACACACAGTTTGATACAGAAGATTCGTTGGAACATTATGAGTACATGATTAGAATGCTTGCATAGCAATGCAAGTAGTGGTGATTGTACATACATTAAGACAACAATGCTTAGGGAGAAACAGACGGAAATATTGTATGGTTGAAATCGCGTTCCTGTAGAGAAAGAAAACTAGACGCTCCTGTTTTGTCCTGTCGACTCCGATGATGACGATCGACGAACACACGAACACACATGTTTGGAAGAGACATCGTCAGGGCTCTTACAAGTACTCTTCCCCAAGACGTGTGTAACGTCTGATTGTTTGGAAGAGACGGCGTCGGGGCGACAGGCTCTTACAATGTTCCCCCCACAAGCGAGGCATCGATGCGGAAATTGTCTTAGCGACAATTGTAGTTGGCTCGAAGGGCTTGGGCTAGGGGCGGGTAGGAGGCTGAAGGGCGGCACCGGCCAGCAGGAGCTCGAGGAGGACGGAGCTGGTTGAAGGGTGATGTCGGATGATCCTTCGTGGCCGCTCGAGGGCTGAAGGATGACGGCGGCTGATCCTTGGTAGCCAGCTCGAGAGGGGCGGCAGCAGGCTGAAGGATGACGTGGCTGGTCCTTCGTTGGTCAGCTCGTCCAGTACGAGTGTGGGGGCGGCTTCAGGTTTCCTGGAGGAGGCATCCAGGGCTCCGGTGGTGGAGTGGGTCATCTCGGAGGGTCGGACTTCTATTGAGAGCTCAGGAACGGCGGGAAACAGCAAGGCGGCGAAGGGTATATCGGCCCGTGGGTCGTCATCTTGGGTCGGCCGGGTCCTTCGGGTCACTCCGGGGTCACCAGTGTAAGGACTGGGGTATGAGCGACATACTGGCTGGGTGTTAACTGGTTTATTGGTTGTTCCTTACTGAGATAAATGTACAGAATCTTCGAAGATGTTATTGACGCGTGATGAATCTTTGAAGCGGTAATGTAGCGCCTACACACAGACAGGTAAAACAGAGATAAAAGGTTCAGACATCTGTGTTTGTCGGCAGACAAACAGATGGCGATATCAAGAGACATGATTAACATACAGTGATGAAACATACATCAGTGGAAAGGCCAGGAAATTCTACATATGGCCAATTGCATGAGATTCAAGACAGATTAATGGATACAATGCAATAGCATAATAAATGTGAAATGGAGAGACCTTTGGCGTCTTCACAAACAGAAACATACACACAGTTTGATACAGAAGATTCGTTGGAGCATTATGAGTACATGATTAGAATGCTTGCATGGCAATGCTTAGGGAGAAACAGACGGAAATATTGTATGGTTGAAATCGCGTTCCTGTAGAGAAAGAAAACGAGACGCTCCTGTTTTGTCCTGTCGACTCCGATGATGACAATCGACGAGCACACACGTGTTTCGAAGAGACAGCGTCGGGGCTCTTACAAGTACTCTCCCCCAAGATGTGTGTAACGTCTGATTGTTTGGAAGAAACGGCGTCGGGGCGACGGGCTCTTACAATGTTCCCCCACAAGCAAGGCATCGATGCGGAAATTGTCTTAGTGACAATTGTAGTTGGCTCGAAGGGCTTAGGCTAGGGGCGGGTAGGAGGCTGAAGGGCGGCACCGGCCAGCAGGAGCTCGAGGAGGACGAAGGCTGGTTGAAGGGTGACGTCGGATGATCCTTCGTGGCCGCTCGAGGGCTGAAGGATGACGGCGGCTGATCCTTGGTAGCCAGCTTGAGAGGGGCGGCAGCAGGCTGAAGGATGACGTGGCTGGTCCTTCGTTGGTCAGCTCGTCCAGTACGAGTGCGGGGGCGGCTTCAGGTTTCCTGAAGGAGGCATCCAGGGCTCCGGTGGTGTAGTGGGTCATCTCGGAGGGTCGGACTTCTACTGAGAACTCAGGAACGGCAGGAAACAGCGAGGCGGCGAAGAGTTTATCGGCGCGTGGGTCGTCATCTTGGGTCGGCCGGGTCCTTCGGGTCACTCCGGGGTCACCAGTGTAAGGACTGGGGTACGAGCGACATACTGGCTGGGTGTTAACTGGTTTATTGGTTGTTCCTTACTGAGATAAATGTACAGAATCTTCGAAGATGTTATTGACGCGTGCGAGCGGTAATGTAGCGTCTACACACAGACAGGTAAAACAGAGATAAAAGGTTCAGACATCTGTGTTTGTCGGCAGACAAACAGATGGCGATATCAAGAGACATAATTAACATACAGTGATGAAACATACATCAGTGGAAAGGCCAGGAAATTCTACATATGGCCAATTGCATGAGATTCAAGACAGATTAATGGATACAATGCAATAGCATAATAAATGTGAAATGGACAGACCTTTGGCGTCTTCACAAACAGAAACATACACACAGTTTGATACAGAAGATTCGTTGGAACATTATGAGTACATGATCAGAATGCTTGCATGGCAATGCAAGTAGTGGTGATTGTACATACATTAAGACAACAATGCTTAGGGAGAAACAGACGGAAATATTGTATGGTTGAAATCGCGTTCCTGTAGAGAAAGAAAACGAGACGCTCCTGTTTTGTCCTGTTGACTCCGATGATGACGATCGACGAACACACAAGTTTGGAAGAGACAGCGTCGGGGTTCTTACAAGTACTCTCCCCCAAGACGTGTGTAATGTCTGATTGTTTGTTCCCCCCACAAGCGAGGCATCGATGTGGAAATTGTCTTGGCAGCAATTGTAGTTGGCTCGAAGGGCTTGGGCTAGGGGCGGGTAGGAGGCTGAAGGGCGGCACCGGCCAGCAGGAGCTTGAGGAGGACGGGAGCTGGTTGAAGGGTGACGTCGGATGATCCTTCGTGGCCGCTCGAGGGCTGAAGGATGACGGCGGCTGATCCTTGGTAGCCAGCTCGAGAGGGGCGGCAGCAGGCTGAAGGATGACGTGGCTGGTCCTTCGTTGGTCAGCTCGTCCAGTACGAGTGCGGGGGCGGCTTCAGGTTTCCTGGAGGAGGCATCCAGGGCTCTGGTGGTGGAGTGGGTCATCTCGGAGGGTCGGACTTCTACTGAGAACTCAGGAACGGCGGGAAACAGCGAGGCGGCAAAGGGTATATCGGGCGCGTGGGTCGTCATCTTGGGTCGGCCAGTGGTCCTTTGGTCACTCCGGGGTCACCAGTGTAAGGACTGGGGTATGAGCGACATACTGGCTGGGTGTTAACTGGTTTATTGGTTGTTCCTTACTGAGATAAATGTACAGAATCTTCGAAGATGTTATTGACTTCAAGATGCGTATTGAGCGGTAATGTAGCGTCTACACACAGACAGGTAAAACAGAGATAAAAGGTTCAGACATCTGTGTTTGTCGGCAGACAAACAGATGGCGATATCAAGAGACATGATTAACATACAGTGATGAAACATACATCAGTGGAAAGGCCAGGAAATTCTACATATGGCCAATTGCATGAGATTCAAGACAGATTAATGGATACAATGCAATAGCATAATAAATGTGAAATGGAGAGACATTTTGTCTTCACAAACAGAAACATACACACAGTTTGATACAGAAGATTCGTTGGAACATTATGAGTACATGATTAGAATGCTTGCATGGCAATGCAAGTAGTGGTGATTGTACATACATTAAGACAACAATGCTTAGGGAGAAACAGACGGAAATATTGTATGGTTGAAATCACGTTCCTGTAGAGAAAGAAAACGAGACGCTCCTGTTTTGTCCTGTCGACTCCGATGATGACGATCGACGAACACACACGTTTGGAAGAGACAGCGTCGGGGCTCTTACAAGTACTCTCCCCCAAGACGTGTGTAACATCTGATTGTTTGGAAGAGACGGCGTCGGGGCGACGGGCTCTTGCAACGATCCCCCCACAAGCGAGGCATCGATGCGGAAATTGTCTTAGCGACAATTGTAGTTGGCTCGAAGGGCTTGGGCTAGGGGCGGGTAGGAGGCTGAAGGGCGGCACCGGCCAGCAGGAGCTCGAGGAGGACGGGAGCTGGTTGAAGGGTGATGTCAGATGATCCTTCGTGGCCGCTCGATGGCTGAAGGATGACGGCGGGTGATCCTTGGTAGCCAGCTCGAGAGGGGCGGCAGCAGGCTGAAGGATGACGTGGCTGGTCCTTCGTTGGTCAGCTCGTCCAGTACGAGTGTGGGGGCGGCTTCAGGTTTCCTGGAGGAGGCATCCAGGGCTGGTGGTGGAGTGGGTCATCTCGGAGGGTCGGACTTCTACTGAGAACTCAGGAACGGCGGGAAACAGTGAGGCGGCGAAGGGTCTATCGGGCGTGGGTCGTCATCTTGGGTCGGCGGGTCCTTCGGTCACTCCGGGGTCACCAGTGTAAGGACTGGGGTATGAGCGACATACTGGCTGGGTGTTAACTGGTTTATTGGTTGTTCCTTACTGAGATAAATGTACAGAATCTTCGAAGATGTTATTGACGCAGCGTGCAGCGGTAATGTAGCGTCTACACACAGACAGGTAAAACAGAGATAAAAGGTTCAGACATCTGTGTTTGTCGGCAGACAAACAGATGGCGATATCAAGAGACATGATTAACATACAGTGATGAAACATACATCAGTGGAAAGGCCAGGAAATTCTACATATGGCCAATTGCATGAGATTCAAGACAGATTAATGGATACAATGCAATAGCATAATAAATGTGAAATGGAGAGACCTTTGGCATCTTCACAAACAGAAACATACACACAGTTTGATACAGAAGATTCGTTGGAACATTATGAGTACATGATTAGAATGCTTGCATGGCAATGCAAGTAGTGGTGGTTGTACAAACATTAAGACAACAATGCTTAGGGAGAAACAGACGGAAATATTGTATGGTTGAAATCGCGTTCCTGTAGAGAAAGAAAACGAGACGCTCCTGTTTTGTCCTGTCAACTCCGATGATGACGATCGACGAACACACGAACACACACGTGTTTGGAAGAGACAGCGTCGGGGCTCTTACAACAGCATTTCATGCATATTTCGTTTGTAAGAATACTGTTGGATTCAAGATATTATGCTATCTTTCTATGTCTCTCTACATAATATATATATATATATATAGAAAATCATTTTTTTTCATAGCCTCCTCCTCTGCAGACTGTTCTAAAAAAAAGTTCAATAACCTGTTTATCATTTCGTTTTAATAAAGTTTCCGTTCTGACCTATAATTAAGATATATATATATATATATATATATATATATATATATATATATATATATATATATATATATATATATATATATATATATATATATATATATATATATATAAGCTACAAAAGCACCCGCCTTTCTGCTTTGCTTGGCCAATAGATAGGCCTCTGTCTATTTGAACCTGTGAGAAGTAGTGAGATCTGGTTCGGGTTAGTTTCAAGCAGTAGATTCAGGGTTTCAGAGAGATGCTCAGGAGATAAATCTTAGCCTAGGGCAGTAACTGGCTGGCGCCTTTTTCTCTTGGTACAGAAGCATGACCCGTTCAGGCCATCGCCCCCCCTACACCCGTCCAGAAGCAATAAAAGGCCAGGGCGCCAGGAGCTCACTCTCACACGCAGTCCAGTAGCTAAAGTAGGAGGTCACAAGTGCAGACCTCCCCCCTTTCTCTCCCTCGTCGCCACGTGGAAGTAGCTCCCCTTTGCTTTGTACTCCAACCACGTGGCCAGTATCCAT
The DNA here is from genome assembly GCF_040412425.1 of Macrobrachium rosenbergii. Lineage (NCBI taxonomy): Eukaryota > Metazoa > Arthropoda > Malacostraca > Decapoda > Palaemonidae > Macrobrachium > Macrobrachium rosenbergii. The sequence goes on along the minus strand of NC_089763.1, from coordinate 46,683,289 downwards.
TGCAAGTGGGGATTTGCAAATCCCAGAGCGAGCGGAAACTCAGCTGCAGCCCTTAATCACAAGGGTGCCTTCCTTCCCGCACCCGATCTACGACTTGAAAGCATTTCCTTGATGAGGGAGGCCCTTGTCTACACACACACGTGAACCCTGGCAGAAGACGCGGAGAAGGACTTGGATGACGCTGGATGCAGACGTCAGCCTTAAGCCCTTACTATGTGTAAGGACGATCGTAGCAGAGTTCTCCTTGGTCCGTGTTCCTGGCATTCCCAGGCTTTTCCTTCCCTCCCCCCCCCCCCTCGGGAGGACTTCTGCAGCAGCAATTTAACGTGTTTTAATTCAATTTCCCTTTGGATCCTGTTTGTCATGTAAATATACCTATTTTTGTATCCACGTGTTTCACGCACTTCCCTTTGAGAACGAGCCCTCAGCTCCTGTATAACTCCTTTTATATTTTTGTTTTATATGTTCCTGGTTATCTTTCAAGGCCATTGTAGAGTAAAGTATTGAATATGGAGACTTAAGAATTACCTGCACCAGGAAACATAAAATAAAAATATATATATATATATATATATATATATATATATATATATATATATATATATATATATATATATATATATATATATATATATATAAATATATATAAACATGATAAATATAATATATAAACATATGTGTGGAGTGAGATGAATAATAAACAAATAAAGAAGTGAATAAAAAATAGATATTAAAAAATCAGGTAATTAAACAAGCTACTCATTCTGAGTGTGCGCGCATGCGCCTGTGTGTTGGTGAAATGAGACATGATTTTGGTAACTTTGATATATAAATATATGAAAAAAACGAGATAAATAAGAAAAATTACCTAACAAAGAACAAGATAAAGAAAAATGAAAATGGCTGTATTACTCTTATCAGTATTATATTATTATTATTGTTATTATTATTATTATTATTTGAAAGAGATGGTTGAAATCTTAAACCTCCCATCTGATTACAAACATAAAAAGAACCAGAAAGCACTCGGAGAGTGCAGATCTTCGCCAAGGCTCTTCCTTGGCGGAGATGCACTCTCCAGAATATAATCAATTGTTCCTTATTATATTTAAAACCTCTCCTGAAAATTTCCTCCAAATCCCTCCATAACTTTTTAAGTTATAGGTGTTTTTGTGGGTGGCTTCCGGACGGACGGACCTAGGACTTTCATTTTCAATTAGCTTGTTGGGGTGAACTAGAGCAATGTGTGGTATCAAGTCTAAATTAGGGATGATATAAAAACAAGGAATAGTACCATTGATATAAACTTAAAAGAAAATAAGAAGGAACAAATGGAACGTCCAGGAAAGAAAAAATGAAGAAATACAAACAAGCAAAAAGCGAGATTCCATTCCTCTCGTTGTCACCAGACAAAACAGGAGAAAAAACAGTGTATTAAGAAGAACAGAGTAGAAAAATAAAGTAACAAAGTACTGGTAATTCCTTGAAAGAAAGAGACATACATATAAATAAACAAACAAACACAGCGACCATTGCCCCTCGAGTAGGACGCCTTGACGAGGTGAGGGGCTAAGGGACCCTGGCCTTTGGGCCCGGGTCCTGACGAATCATCCTACATAGATTTTGGTTTAAATGGCGTGGACATTTCCACATTCGCAAAATTTTCCTGCTTAGGTGAGTCTGAGAAGGGATCGTTTTTTGGAAGGGGTTTGCATTCGAAGCTAATTGTGGGAGTTGTGGTGATTGAGTCACCACCTGAGATAGTTTGGACCTAAGAGATGGTGATGGGATTTTTCCCATTGCTATCTTGAGGGGGGAACCATTTCTGGGGATCAGCCTATCGGAATCCAGGGGGGGCTGGTTTTTTGGAGGTGGGACTCCTGGCTTTTGTCCGGAAGCCCACCAGTACAGTTGGAGTGGGGAGTCAGTCCCCATTAGTGGGGGCAGAACTCCCAGCAGGCGGATTGGCATATACCTTGGCCATTGCAAGCGTACTGTTGCTATCCTGAAAGGGTAGGGTATGGGGTGGACTGTTGGGAGTCAACTCTCACTTGTGCCATTGGTGGAGAATGGGAATACCTGACTGATCTACGATACTTTCTTGATATAACCAAGCAGGTTAGGATGAGTGGATGAACCAGTTTGTGTGTGGTGGTCTGATGTGTGCATGCTTGGCGTCTTGGGGTCTCTTCATGGGCTTTGGGAGTGCTGTCGGGGTCTGTGCGGGGGCTCTTGGGTGTAGGGTGTGAACCTTTTGGACTTTAGCATGTGGACTGGTTTAAATTTATGGATTTGGCTATTAGTTCTCCCTCCCCTGGATCCGATGACTTAACGGCACTGGCAACGACTTCTGGCATGAAGATGGGTACGAGCTTGGCTGTTGGACAGAACCAAACACTGAGACACCAGGGTGTTAATAAATCTGGTGGATTTGATTCAAATAATAGGGTCCTTTATTGCACTAATGTAAGCTTGTCATTAGATTATGAATGTTTATACAGTTTAGTAAAACAATATGGCAAAGTGGAAAGAATTAAATTAATTCTAGAAAAAAATAATAGTCATTTTCTGCTTTTGTTAAATTTTCCTCTCCCTTGGAAGCTAGTGAGGCACAACAGAGACTCCATGGCCACATTCTAACTGACTCAGTTCTCAGCACGAAAGTGTTTTCAGTGAAAAATTAAATGATGAGCCATTTGACTTTATTCCAAAGACTGAAGATCATGGACCAGCCCCATGTACCAGAGCTCTTCCTCCCCCTTTATGGCATGTTGCTATCTACAAGGAGGGAGGGAAAAATTTAATAAAAGCTGCTGAATGTATTGAGAGCAAGGTTGGTTCCATTCCCATTGGAAATTTAAAACGGTATGGAAAGAACCTTCTAATAAAAGCTGGTAATGAGACTCAGGCAGTTCTGTTATCTAACTTTAAACCTCCTGTAAGTGGAAATATTGAATGCATTTCATCTCACAGATTCTTCAACATGCTGAAAGGGGTAGTTTACTCAAAAGACTTGCATGTTTTTAAAGAGGAGGAGATTCTCCATCGATGTCCTCCTTGTGTATCTCATGTAAAAAAAACTGGGTGGTGATGCAGCTATCCTTTTAACCTTTTCTTCCAATTACCTACCTGATACCATCATTGTTGGCCATGAGAGGATGCAGGTTAAAAAATATAAAAGAAACCCTAGACAGTGTCGCAAATGCTTTGAATATGGCCACATTCAAAACTCTTGCAATAATAATAAAAGATGCCCTGTGTGCTCTGCAGAGCACAATAATTTTGACGATTGTGATGCAGCCCGATACTGTTTTCTTTGTAAGGGTGATCACACTCGAAATTCTAGGGCTTGTCCTAGATATAAATTTGAACAAGAAGTGTTGGCAGTGGCTGATAACGAACATAGCATTAGTGAAGCAAAGCACACAGTAATGAGGCAAACAAAAGTGCCAACTCTATGTATGCTTCTGTAATAAAACTTATGAAAACTTCCAGCAATGTAAGGCCACCAATGACTGCATCTGATAGTAGATATCACAAACCTGCTATTTCTCGAACTATAAATAATAATGAAAATCTCCAAACTGGTGAGAAACTTTCGTTGGCAAGTGCTTTGGAGTCCAATACCAAAAATTGTACTTCCAAAAGCACAGAAAATTTATCTTCCAAAGTCGATCTAAATGCCACCTCTACAACAGCTGCCGATTCATCTCCAAAAATAAGGGTGATAAAATCAACTAAAAATTCAGGAAAATGTTCTGAAAATACTTCAAACAAAAATAAGCTAAAGGAACAATCCCAATTAGATAGAGCTAGTTCAGAGCCATCAATCGCCACAGCCACAAACAAAAATAATAATAAACTACAGTTGCAACTTCCAAGAAGCACACAAGAAATAGTTCCCCAAATAATGATAACTTTATAATAAAAACTTCAAATGGGTTCAGTGTTTTGGAAGAGATCTCTCCTCCTAGAAAGGTGGTTCCAAAAGTAGATTCAGAACAAAAACATCTGAATTCAATTCAGTCTTGCTGCCCTAAGACAAATAGGATTAGTGGTGCACAGAGCCACAGTAGTAATTCTGAACATCAGGTTCATATGAAGATCAACCAAAGACCCTGAACTCCAATTCAGATGAAAAGGGATTAAGAAAACAATCTTTTATAAAGGAGAATTTCCCACTCCACCCTAGGAACAGTACTTCCCCTCCAAGGAGTGGGAAGTAGCACATTTTACCACCTTAGCATTCTTGCTCGATATCCTTCAGTGGAACTGTAAAGGTCTCAGAGCCCGTACACAGGACCTTAAAGTTTTAATGCATGAATTCAGTCCAGGGATTATATGCCTACATGAAACAATGTTAGGCAACTCTGCTTATAATCCTGGACTAAATTATTCAATATTTAAATCATATCCCCCAACTGGTGAACATGCCCATGGAGGTGCTGCAATTATTATTAATAAATCTCTACAGCACTCCACAATACAATTCAATACAACGCTACAAGGTGTCGCCATTTCAGTCATTTTGGAAAAGAGGATAACAATCTGCTCCTTATACCTTCCACCAGACCTTGCTTTTAACATTGGAGATATTCAGTCATTAATTGACCAACTTCCAGCTCCTTTACTTCTGCTAGGTGATTTTAATGCCCGCAATCCCCTTTGGGGAAGTCGGTTTTTAGATAGTAAAGGAAAATTAATGGAAGAGCTTATTGACAGGAATGATGTTATTACCCTATATAATAATGGGTCAATGACTTTCCACAACATTCATGATAATCATTTCTCTGCACTGGACCTTAGTATTTCTTCAACTAGTATCCACCTTGATTTTAATTGGTCTGTTAATGAAGATTTAAATGGAAGTGATCACTACCCGATCCATTTGAAATATGCTCTGAATGCTCCATCTGAAGTTTTACCTAAGTGGAAGGTAGAGAACGCAGACTGGGATAAATTCAGTAAGGGTGTCAATCTAGATAGGGAGTTTGAGTCCTTTCATTCTCATCTAGATGCCTATGATTACTTTATTGAATCTACTTTGAAGAGTGCTGAAGGCTCGATTCCAAAAACAAAAGGCAAACCTCATAGACCTGCAGTTCCCTGGTGGAATAAGACGTGGTATTCTGAGAAAAGTGATTAGGAAATGCTACAGACGTTACAAAACTAGTGGCTCCCCTCAGTCTAAATTAATCTACAAACGTGCTTTAGCCAAGCAGCGGCGCTTTTATAAGAAAGCCAAAAGAGAATGTTGGCTTTACTATATTAATGGAATAAACTCCAAGACCCCACTAGAGTGGTGTGGCGAAAAATAAGGAAACTGAATGGAAAATTTGTTGCGTTATCATTCCCCTCATTAAAAATAAATGACACTCTAATCACAGAGCCCACTGAAGTTGCCAATGAGCTAGGAAAACACTTTTCTAAAGTTTCCAGCCCTAACAATTATTCTCCAGAATTTCAAAGAATTAGGAATTCTGAAATGTGTCTGAAGTTTGATTCGGGAAAATCTGAACCATACAACTACAAATTTTCCCTAAGAGAACTTCGTGAGGCGCTCTCCTTAAGTGAATCCACAGCTCCAGGTGAGGATACAATCATATATGAAATGCTGAAACACCTCCCAGATGATGCCAAAAATATTTACTGAAGATTATAAACAAAATATGGGAAACTGAATTTTACCAAGGACTGGAAAATATCCATAATTGTCCCTGTTAAAAAGCCTAATAAAGATGCTTCCCAAGCCACCAGCTATAGATCAATAGCTCTTACCAGCTGTGTATGTAAGCTGATGGAGAAAATGATAAATATTAGACTGGTTTGGCACCTGGAAACCAAGGGATTACTATCGCCATTTCAATTTGGTTTCAGAAAAAACCGCTCCTCCCTTGATCCCCTGCTGAGGCTGACCAACCAAATCCAGCAAGGATTCGCCAAACAGTGTCAGACCATTGGCATATTTTTTGACTTGGAGAAAGCATATGACTCTACCTGGAGAATTGGCATCATGAAACAATTGCACAAGATGGGCATATGTGGAAGAATGATCAGGTTTATATATTCCTTTTTAACAGACAGACTTTTTAAGGTAAGAGTGGGAAACTCCTTCTCCCAACCTTTTATGCAGGAGGAAGGAGTTCCCCAAGGAAGCGTTTTAAGTGTAACACTTTTTTTCAGTGGCAATAAATAGTGTGGTTGAAAAAATCTCACCCCCTGTTAAATGCTCGCTTTTTGTCGATGACCTTGCAATATACTGCACAGGATATGATTCCTTGTCTGTATGTAAACATTTGCAAAGGTCTATTAATGCTATTACTAAGTGGGCTGATGAGAATGGTTTCAAATTCTCCTCTTCCAAAACAGTTGCAGTAAGATTCACCAGGTGCCGGGCGTGTGGAAGAGGTTCCCACTTAGTTTAAAAGGGTCCATCCTTCCTTAAGAGTGAAGTTAAATTTCTGGGGATGACTATTGACCATAAATTAACATGGGCTAGCCACATAAATGCCCTAAAGTTTAATGTTAAACAATCTACGAATATTTTAAAGGTTGTTTGTGGATTTTGTTGGGGGGCTGATAAGAAATCCCTTCTGAGGCTATATGACTCTCTGTGTCGATCTAAGCTAGACTACGGCTGTCAAATTTATTCCTTAGCCTATAAAACCAAACTAAAGGAACTGGATGTTGTACACAACATGGGGTTGAGAATATGCTCAGGGGCTTTTAGAACTTCGCTTGTTGAAAGCATATAGATCATTTTCCCCTTGATCTAAGAATGCAAGAATACATGGCTAGAATGAAAAGTGCTCCCAAAAATCCCTCCTTTCAAGCACTAAAGGAAACAGACTCTCGAAGTTTTTCTGGTACAAGAGCTTCTAAACCATTCCAAATTCGACTGACCCCTCGAGTAGGACGCCTTGACGAGGTGAGGGGCTAAGGGACCCTGGCCTTTGGGCCCGGGTCCTGACGAATCATCCTACATAGTTTTTGGTTTAAATGGCGTGGACATTTCCACATTCGCAAAATTTTACTGCTTAGGTGAGTCTGAGAAGGATCGTTTTTTTGGAAGGGGTTCGCATTCGAAGCTAATTGTGGGAGTTGTGGTGGTTGAGTCGCCACCGAGATAGTTTGGACCCAAGAGATGGTGATGGGATTTTTCCCACTGCTATCTTGAGGGCGGAACCATTTCTGGGGATCAGCCCATCGGAATCCAGGGGGCTGGTTTTGGAGGTGGGACTCCTGGCTTTTGTCCGGAAGCCCACGAGTACGGTTGGAGTGGGAGTCAGTCCCCATTAGTGGGGCAGAACTCCCAGCAGGCGGATTGGCTTATACCTGGGCCACTGCAAGCGTACTGGTGCTATCCTGAAAGGGTAGGGTATGGGGTGGACTGTTGGGAGTCAACTCTCACTTGTGCCATTGGTGGAGAATGCAATACCTGACTGATCTACGATACTTTCTTGATATGACCAAGCAGTTTTGGGTGGGTGGATGAACCAGTTTGTGTGTGGTGGTCTGATGTGTGCATGCTTGGCATCTTGGGGTCTCTTCGCAGGCTTTGGGAGTGTGTTGGGGTGGGGAAGCTGAGCAGTAGAGCTGCCCAGTTTGCCCTTTTTGATATGCTGTCGGGGTCTGTGTGGGGGCTCTTGGGTGTCGGGTGTGCACTTTTTGGACCTTTCCATGTGGACTGGTTTAAACTTATGGATTTGGCTTTTATTTCTCCCTCCCCTGGATCCGACGACTTAACGGCACTGGCAACGACTTCTGGCATGAACATGGATACGGGCTTGGCTGTTGGACAAAACCAAACACTGAGACACCAGGGTGTTAATAAATCTGGTGGATTTGATTCAAATAATAGGGTCCTTTATTGCACTAATGTAAACTTATCATTAGATTACGAATGTTTATACAGTGTAGTGAAGCAATTCGGCAAAGTGGAAAGAATTAAATTAATTCTAGAAAAGATAAGCAGTCATTTTGTGCTTTTATCAAATTTTCCTCTCCCTTGGAAGCTAGTGAGGCACAACAAAGACTCCATGGCCACATTCTAAATGACTCAGTTGTCAGCACGAAAGTGTTTTCAGTAAAAACTTGAATGATGAGCCATTTGACTTTGTTCCAAAGGCTGAAGAACATGGACCAGTCCCATGTACCAGAGCTCTTCCTCCCCTTTATGGCATGTTGCTATCTACAAGGAGGAGGGAAAAATTTGATAAAGGCTGCTGACTGCATTGAGAGCAAGGTTGGTTCCATTCCCATTGGAAATTTGAAATGGTATGGAAAGAACCTTCTAATAAAAGCTGGAAATGAGACTCAAGCAGTTCTGTTAGCTAACTTTAAACCTCCTGAAAGTGGAAATATTGAATCTATTTCATCTCACAGATTCTTTAATACACTGAAAGGAGTAGTTTACTCAAAAGATTTGCATGTTTTTAAAGAGGAAGAGATTCTCCATCGATGCCCTCCTTGTGTATCTCATGTAAAAAAACTGGGTGGTGATGCAGCTATCCTTTTAACCTTCTCCTCCAATTACCTACCTGATACCATCATTGTTGGCCATGAGAGGATGCAGGTTAAAAATATAAAAGAAGTCCTAGACAGTGTCGCAAATGCTTTGAATATGGCCACATTCAAAACTCTTGCGATAACAATAAAAGATGTCCTGTGTGCTCTGCAGAGCACGATAATTTTGATGATTGCAAAGCAGCCCGATACTGTTTTCTTTGCAAGGGTGATCACACACCAAACTCTAGGGCTTGTCCCAGATATAAATTTGAACAAGAAGTGTTGGCAGTGGCAGATAATGAACATATTAGCATTAGTGAAGCAAAGCGCACGGTAATGGGGGCAAACAAAGTGCCAACACTACGTATGCTTCTGTAATAAAACTTATGAAAACTTCCAACAATGTAAGGCCACCAATAACTGTGTCTGATAGAAGATATCACAAACCTGGTATTCCTCGAACCATAAATAATAATGAAAATCTCCAAACTGGTGAGAAACTTTGGTCGGCAAGTGCTTTGAAGTCCAATAGCAAAAATTGTACTTCCAAAAGCACAGAAAATTTATCTTCCACCACATCCACAGCTGTCGATTCATCTCCAAAAATAAGGGTGCCAAAATCAGCCAATAATTCAGGAAAATATTCTGAAAATACTTCAAACCAAAATAAGCTAAAGGAACAATCCCAATTAGATAGAGCTAGTTCAGAGCCATCAATCGCCACAGCCACAAACAAAAATAATAATAAAACTACAGTTGCAACTACCAAGAAACGCACAAGAAATAGTTCCCCAAATAATGATAATTTTATAATAAAAACTTCAAATGGGTTCAGTGTTTTGGAAGACATCTCTCCTCCTAGAAAGGTGGTTCCAAAAGTAGTTTCAGAACAAAAACATCTGAGTTCAATTCAGTCTTGCTGCCCAAAGACAAATAGGATTAGTGGTGCACAGAACCACAGCAATAATTCTGAATATCAGGTTCATAATAAAAAATATGAAGATCAACCAAAGACCCTGAACACCAATTCAGATGAAAAGGGATTAAGAAAACAATCTCTTATAAAGGAGAATTTCCCACTCCACCCTAGGAACAGTACTTCCCCTCCAAGGAGTGGGAAGTAGCACATTTACCACCTTAGCATTCTTGCTCGATATTCTTCAGTGGAACTGTAAAGGTCTCAGAGCCTGTACAGAAGACCTTAAAGTTTTAATGCATGAATTCAATCCAGGGATTATATGCCTACAGGAAACAATGTTAGGCAACTCTGTTTATAATCCTGGACTAAATTATTCAATATTTAAATCATATCCCCAATTGGTGATCGTGCCCATGGAGGTGCTGCAATTATTATTAATAAATGTCTACAGCACTCCACAATACAATTAAATACAACACTACAAGCTGTCGCTATTTCAGTCATTTTGGAAAAGAGGATAACAATCTGCTCCTTATACCTTCCACCAGACCTTGATTTTAACATTGGAGATATTCAGTCGTTAATTGACCAACTTCCAGCTCCTTTACTTCTGCTAGGTGATTTTAATGCCCACAACCCCTTTGGGGAAGTCGGTTTTTAGATAGTAAAGGGAAATTAATCGAAGACCTTATTGACAGGAATGATGTTACCCTGTATAATAATGGGTCAATGACTTTCCACAACATTCACGATAATCATTTCTCTGCACTGGACCTTAGTATTTCTTCAACTAGTATCCACCTTGATTTTAATTGGTCTGTTAATGAAGATTTAAATGGAAGTGATCACTACCCGATCCATTTGAAATATGCTCTGAATGCTCCATCTGAAGTTTTACCTAAGTGGAAGGTAGAGGACGCAGACTGGGATAGATTTAGTAAGGGTGTCAATCTAGATAGGGAGTTTGAGTCCTTTCATTCTCATCTAGATGCCTATGATTACTTTATTGAATCTACTTTGAAGAGTGCTGAAGGCTCGATTCCAAAACAAAAGGCAAACCTCGTAGACCTGCAGTTCCCTGGTGGAATAAGACATGTGGTATTCTGAGAAAAGTGACTAGGAAATGCTACAGACGTTACAAAACTAGTGGCCCTCAGTCTAAATTAATCTACAAACGTGCTTTAGCCAAGCAGCAGCGCTTTTATAAGAAAGCCAAAAGAGAATGTTGGCTTTACTATATTAATGGAATAAACTCCAAGACCCCACTAAGAGTGGTGTGGCGCAAAATAAGGAAACTGAGTGGAAAATTTGTAGCGTCACCATTGCCCTCATTAAAAATAAATGACACTCTAATCACAGAGCCCACTGAAGTTGCCAATGAGCTAGGAAAACACTTTTCTAAAGTTTCCAGCCCTAACAATTATTCTCCAGAATTTCAAAGAATTAGGAATTCTGAAATGTGTCTGAAGTTTGATTCAGGAAAATCTGAACCATACAACTACAAATTTTCCCTAAGAGAACTTCGTGAGGCGCTCTCCTCAAGTGAATCCACAGCTCCAGGTGAGGATACAATCATATATGAAATGCTGAAACACCTCCCAGATGATGCCAAAAATATTTACTGAAGATTATAAACAAAATATGGGAAACTGGAATTTTACCCAAGGACTGGAAAATATCCATAATTGTCCCTGTTAAAAAGCCTAATAAAGATGCTTCCCAAGCCACCAGCTATAGACCAATAGTTACCCAGCTGTGTATGTAAGCTGATGGAGAAAATGATAAATACTAGACTGGTTTGGCACCTGGAAACCAAAGGATTACTATCGCCATTTCAATTTGGTTTCAGAAAAAACCGCTCCACCCTTGATCCCTTGCTGAGGCTGACCAACCAAACCCAGCAAGGATTCGCCAATAAGTGTCAGACCATTGGCATATTTTTTGACTTGGAGAAAGCATATGACACTACCTGGAGAATTGGCATCATGAAACAATTGCACAAGATGGGCATATGTGGAAGAATGGTCAGGTTTATATTATATATATTCCTTCTTATCAGACAGACTTTTTAAGGTAAGAGTGGGAAACTCCTTCTCCCAACCTTTTATGCAGGAGGAAGGAGTTCCCCAAGGAAGCGTTTTAAGTGTAACACTTTTTTCAGTGGCAATAAATAGTGTGATTGAAAAAATCTCGCCCCCTGTTAAATGCTCGCTTTTTGTCGATGACCTTGCAATATACTGCACAGGATATGATTCCTTGTCTGTATGTAAACATTTGCAAAGGTCTATTAATGCTATTACTAAGTGGGCTGATGAGAATGGTTTCAAATTCTCCTCTTCCAAAACAGTTGCAGTAAGATTCACCAGGTGCCAGCGTGTGGAAGAGGTTCCCACACTTAGTTTAAAAGGGTCCATCCTTCCTTATGAGAGTGAAGTTAAATTTCTGGGGATGACTATTGACCATAAATTAACATGGGCTAGCCACATAAATGCCCTAAAGTTTAATGTTAAACAATCTATGAATATTTTAAAGGTTGTTTGTGGATTTAGTTGGGGGGCTGATAAGAAATCCCTTCTGAGGCTATATGACTCTCTGTGTCGATCTAAGCTAGACTATGGCTGTCAGATTTATTCCTCAGCCTGTAAAACCAAGCTAAAGGAACTGGATGTTGTACACAACATGGGGTTGAGAATATGCTCAGGGGCTTTTAGAACTTCGCCTGTTGAAAGCATTTATGTCGACACAGATCATTTACCCCTTGATCTAAGAAGGCAAGAGCTAGGGTTGCGATACATGGCTAGAATGAAAAGTGCTCCCAAAAATCCCTCCTTTCAAGCACTAAAGGAAACAGACTCTCGAAGTTTTTCTGGTACAAGAGCTTCAAAACCATTCCAAATTCGACTGAATGAGGATGTTAGGAATAGTCATCTTAAATCCCAGAAAGTCATGGAAGTAGAATATCCTGTAAATCCTCCATGGCTTATCCCAAAAGCATCAATATGTAAGAAACTGTTTAACAAAAAGGACTGCACTAGAGAAGAGATTAGGGGAAAATTCTTAGAGCACGATGTCACCCATACTAATTTTACAAAGATCTATACAGATGGATCAAAGTCAGATAGTGGTGTTGGTTGCGCTGTTATCCTTAGTGATAGTGTACACAGCTAGATTACCTGACTCTGCATCAATATTTACTGCCGAATTAACAGCCGTAGTCTCTGCCCTAGATTTAGTTTTTCAAAGTAGTGACTCTAATTTGGTCATATACTCAGACTATAGAATCACCTTAGAAGCTATTAAAAAATTTAATAGCTTTCATCCATTAATTCAAAAAGTTCAGGAGTGGCTTTTTCGTATATATTGTCAACGTAAATCAGCCTCTTTCTGTTGGGTCCCTTCTCACGTGGGGATTCGCGGAAACGAGATGGCAGACAGGGAAGCGAAAGCTGCTAGTATTTTATCAGAAACCTCTTTCAGAAAAGTGCCTCATACAGATCTAAAAGGTCCCATTAGATCTTATGTTTTAAGTAAATGGCAAGAAAGGTGGACTTCTCCTCTTCTTGCCAATAATAAGAAATATAGAAATATTAGGGATAAAATATACTACCGTGGTCTTCGTCATTGCAGCTTGACAGACGAACAGAGGTTATTTTAACCAGATTAAGGATTGGGCACACTCGTCTAACCCATCAGTTTATTTTAGAAGGAAGCAGCCCTCCAGAATGTGCTTACTGTGACGAGACACTAACAGTGGAGCACATTCTGGTGGTCTGCCCCAGATATTTTAACCAAAGAGAAAGATATTTTCAGGGTAGATCCCTGTCTGATATTTTGGGAGATGAAGCAGATATTTCTGCTATCATCTCTTTTTTAAAGTGTATTAAAGATTTTTAACGATATTTAATTTTATTTAATTTATTACATCACGTAGAATTTTAATGACATTAAATTTTTTAATGTATATATCACTTCATTCATTAACTTCATACCCTTATTTATTGGTCACATCACTTCATTTTATTTATTAATCATTTCCTTCATGAATTCATAACTTTAACATAATTTATTTCCTCTCCATTACGGCGCTGAATGGCCTTGTTGGCCCCAGTGCCTGGGCTTTTGCCCTAAATATCATACATCCATCCATCCATCCATCCATCGCTTTTTCCTCAAATGACCTCCTTCGATTTCTGTTCATAAGCAAGAACTTATCGCACGTTCCTTGAAAACGGTAATTTATGTATTTATGTATGTATTCAAATTATATATATATATATATATATATATATATATATATATATATATATATATATATATATATATATATATATATATGTAATATATTACATATATACATAAACTATATATATACACACACACATGTATATTTACATTTATATGTATAATATACTTCTATATTACATACATATACATGTATATATATTTGTATATACATACATATAATTAGTTTAAGGAATGCATAATTTTCAGGGTACTCAGATACTCAGACAAGGCCAGGAGTAAACTAGATTTTTTCTTAATAAACATCAATATCCAAACCTTTATCACCTCACCATCCTTGGCACTTTCCTGCTAATGAAACGAACGTCTGCAAAAGAGAATTTTTCCTTCATTGTACAGCAAGAATTTTCCAGATATTTTCTGTAATATTATAAATTATATAAAAGCTCATTAAAGCAACCTACCGCTGGGATTTACGTATCCGATGGCGCTATTAACTTAAGCCTATTATTCCAATGAGCTTATTCAAAAGTGGTTATCATCGTCTCTTCTCTCTCTCTCTCTCTCTCTCTCTCTCTCTCTCTCTCTCTCTCTCTCTCTCTCTCTCTCTCTAAATGTTCGGTATGCGTGTGCGGGCGTGTTCCATTCCAAAATTATATTATAAATAGAGTGACGCCACAGATATGTCGAACAGTAATATAAAGAGATGCTTAAGTTTATCTGTGAAAAGAAATAAAGGTGTCATTGTTACGTCGTAACCTGTTATTGAAAACGTCATTTTAACCACGGAAAGGATTAATGAGAAGGGTATAACGACAATATTCGAAGGATTCAGATAAAATCATCAAGAGGCAAAAAGCAGGTTATGACAGTGATGGAGAAAGAAAACGTAGAAAATTGAATGAGTAGTGTGAAGGATTTTGTGGTGGTGCAAGATCGAAATTGTTGGGGGAAAGCAACTTAGAGGAGGGTGGTGGTTGTTGGAAGATTAAAAGAACAGCAAAAGCGGAACAAGAAGAAGAGGCAGAGATGAGCTTTTTTAATGTTGATAAGGCTCTTTCCTAGACAGTGACCCCCAAGGGTTTTCGGGGGTCGTTATCTACGACCTCTGTAATATTTCTTGGAGGTCATTATCTTGATGATATTTATAGTCTTTTGTTTATGTTTTTACGGTAATTCCCAACGGACTTGTACTAAACACGCCGGAAAGGTGGACACACACCGGGTTAAAACCCATGGGGGTCGCTATCTAGGAAAGATCCGTTGATAAACTACGTAAAAGCAATTAGACAAAGGTAAAAACCGTCCTTTTTTTACCCTCAGGTTGTGAAGGTAAATACTAATATGACGAACGAAACTAATTCCCAGCACTCATGTTGAGTGACAACGCCACCATGTTTGTAGCAGCATCAGAATACCCTAAGACCATGTTGGAGAGACCCACTGAGCAGGAATGAAGTATAGCTCTTGGACCAAGTTAGGGGAAGTAGTCCTCATTCATGACAAGGGGTCAAGGAGTAAGTGAAAGCTGGGCCAAGTGATCGAATTACATACGGGGAGAGACAAGGTCCCAAGAGTGGCTACTCTAAGAACAGCCTATAGCCAGCTCATGAGACCTGTAATTAAGTTATACCCCTTAGAACTGTGGCAGGAGATAACGTAAATTAATCCTGTGGCAGAAGACATTCAGTCAAGAACCTCCCCGACCAGAAGGACTGCTCAAATAGTTGCAGAAGCTAGAAAGACACTGATTAGAACATACTGTTGAGAATAATGTAGGCATAAGTTTTTCTTGTGGGGGAGTATGTCGAAACTTCGACAAGAGAGACTGTACTTTTCCACAAATTGTGGTATAGTTTATGTATTCTTTCTAAATTTATGAAAAGTGGAAATGCGTATTATGTAGAAGAAAGATATTATGTTTTCTTGTGTTTGTATTTAGTAATGGAAGGTGTTGTTTTGGCTGTTTCGTGTATTTAATTGTAAGTATACATGTAATAGTGCTTAACTACCGGCATCGGTTGTTTGACCAGTTGTTAGTCATACATTTGGTGTTGGTCGGTGATGGTCGTGAGACCATTCTCGTCACAGCCTGGTGCAGTGTAGTTCTATCTAGTAGAGACTTAAGAAAAGGGAATGCAGCCATAGTTGTCGGTGCCTCAAGTCCACTAAGTATTCCTTTTCATCTTAAAAGTTCATTTAGGGAGATTTCCTTTAGGAGATATGCATATCTAAATGTAAGGAGAATTTCTTGAAGTGTGCTTTGGATGAGGGTTGATGAAGTAGAGATTGTGCTCATGCCAATCTCATTCTAATTCAAGCTAGGAATATTGAATACATCACTTGAACTAACAGTAAGTTTATACCGTTTACATCTTAGATTAACATAAACAATGCAATGCTGTGTTTTAAATGTAATTTGGACTTGCCTATGAGTGACGTAACCCGGGTGTCACAGTGCAAGACTTAGGCTACGATTAGGTTAGTATGTTTCAAACCGTTTAGGCCATACAATTACACTTACGATTTGAAATGATCTACTTGTTCTGAATGAGTCAGAATAGTTACTACAATGTTGGAGCCATACTCTTAGTTTCTTAGTATGCTGATTATATTAGTAAAATGTACTAACTTTTGCAGAATCACCAATGCAAAATGGAGGAAAACTGAAACAAGAAATCTTGGCCAGTGAGAATACAGCTCTGAGCTACCAAGCTGTCCAGAGGACTTATCCATACGAGGAGCAACTTAAAAGGCTGTATTTAACACTCACTGTAATGATGGAAACCCTTTATTTAAAATAATGGCAATACCCTTGATAATTGGTGGACTGGAAAAACGAATTGGTTTTCATCTTATCAAGATGTTAAGTTAACCACTCGAAGTTGAGGTTTTTGTTAAGTACATTTATTTAATTTGGACATATTTATGTGAGTAAAGTAACTTTTAAATTTTCGTAATTTGCATTCCACAGGAATTATTGGTAACATAATTTGTTTTGAATATGTTTAGCAGAGTAAAAAAAATTATACTCTTTCAATATTTTTTATTTGTAGCAAATTGTGGAATGCCCCGAGTCACTTTTGCTGTAATCAGAAACAGTGTTCTTTATATTGTCCAAATTTCATCCTAATTATGAAACACTGTGCTTATGAATACCTTGAGATTCTGCAGATTTTTGGAAAAATGATCTGGCAGTATTGATAGCACATTTGCCCTCATTTATCATTTCAATAACGCACAACATTTACAGTGGAGAATACAGCTCTCTATATAAGGTCTTTATTAAGGTATTTTTAACAAGATGCTGTGAATAGTGAACCCTCAGAGTCTTGTCATTCAGAAGTCTTTATTAAGGTATTTTTAACAAGATGCTGTGAATAGTGATCCTTCAGAGTCTTGTCATTCAGAAGTCTTTATTAAGGTATTTTTAACAAGATGCTATGAATGGTGAACCTTCAGAGTCTTGTCATTCAGAAGTCGTTATTAAGGTATTTTTAACAATATGCTGTGAATGGTGAACCTTTAGAGCCTTGTCATTCAGAAGTCATGAAAACAGCGGTAGTTAATGAGAGTATGTTGGCGATTTCGTGAGCCGACTGATTAAGAGACGCTTATATTCACTCTTTGTAAATCTTTATGTTAATTTAAATACAACAATTAGGTTTACAACATGATTTATTCGTTAATTTAAAAGAAATTAATGATTTACAAAGCTATAAAGGCAATAGTAAATAAGTGCTAAAGAAAATTCTAAAAACTTAATCATTTCAGTTAACCTGAATCCTAATATCCAGCTTTGTTTCATGGCAACTCGCTAATATGATTAATTCAGATATTTTTTAATTTTCACTTTTTATGACAATTTTTTTTATATATAAAAAAACGAGTCTGTATCTCCCTTCTTTGGGTAGTGTGGACGACCAAGGGACGCGCCCATAACTCATTAACAAAGACCCTAAATGAAAAATTGCATAGGATAAATGTTGCTCAGAGTGCCAGATTCTAGCCAAAGAGTAACTTACTTGACCAATTTGCTTAATTTTCCCGAACAACAATTTTTTTCAGTGGAGCGTAACTTTTTCTACATACCAAGTTGACGTGAACGGTGTCACACAGCACCACTCTCCTGTAGTTCTTCAGATGGCCGAAGTGCAGTGCTCCTCTCACCCCGTAGTTCCTAAGGCTGCCGCGGTACGTTGCCCCGACTGGAAGTTTCATTCCGTCCAATCATATCTCAGGCTGACCCAAGTCATTCCCTAGGGCTTACGGATTAAATACTTCGAATCAATCACAATGTGTTCTGTCGATATGATTCATAGGCCTAGGCCAACACCAGAATCATGCGTTCTTTCTTTCTTGAACTAGCGCGAGAGAAAGTCATGACTTGATTTTGTTCCCAAAAGCGATACCTAGAAGGCGTTTTGTGTCCATTTCGGGCGTTTCTGGTTTTAGTTAAGCATGTCTATCTGCTCAAGAGCCGCTCGACATCCCCTACCTCTGATTTACTTAACCGACCGTCTACAATAAGACCCGGACCAAGTAATTCCGACTCACCTGTTCAGCAGCCAGTAGTTGCAAAGAAGCCCAGGATAGTAGGACCTGCAAAGCAGATACTGTTATCTACATGGTCAGACAGCAGCGACTTTGAATAAAGTAAGCAGAGCATTTACCGGCCTTTTTACATTTGTTGCTGGGTTAGGTTATGTTTTGGAACAGACCCTAGTGCGCAGTTTGTCGTTTTTTGTAACCTGTGGTTACACTGAATACAGATATTACCTCTTGCCAGAGCATACGAGCTTGCCAAGAATCTTTCAAATTGTGGATAAGGCGCAAAGCGCTGTTCCGCTACCCCGAACTGGGAGCAGATATGTTTAAAAAATCACCATTACAAAATTAACGCCCTTTCTAAGGTAGGTAGGGAGGTAGGGAATAGCCTAACTGATGTTTCTTATGTAGGCTACAAGTAGCCTAGGCTAGCGGTTTCCGTCTGCCCTAATGTAGGTAGGGAATAGCCTAACCATGGTTCTTATAGGCTACAAGTACCCTAGGCTAGCGGTTTCCGTAGGTTCATCAGGGCCTACGGTAAGGAGAGTGGCAGGACAACATTTTGTGTGCAGAGTACTGGGTCAGTCTCACATATGTAGTGTAGCGGGTCAGCGTCATGTATGTAGTTTAGCGGGTCAGCCTTACGTCTGTAGCCTAGCAGGACAACCTTTTTTATGCAGACTAGCGGATCAGAAACTAGCGAATTTCGTACGTTACAGCCGGCAGGAAACCTGACTTTTGCCCCCCCCCCCAAACCCCAGTTCCCAACAGGGTCCCCCTTACCGTTTATTAGTTTTCTAGTTGCTTTTTCTTTTGGCAACACCGACAAAAGCACGGTTATCATTACCATTATGAAGCACAGAGGGAGCAATTTTTTTTCAGCTTGTTTTCTATAGCGAAGTTTTGGTGCTAATAGTGGGGTCCTGTGGTCATTTACAGGCTCCCCCTTCTCATCATCTTTTTTCTGCTCTAAATACTAGCATTTCGTGAATAATATCAGTGAAAATCGTTCCAGAATCCAAAGTCCTCCCTTTACAAGTTATTTTATGTTAAACATCTGTACAATAACAAATTGTAGCTCTCTTAATCAGTAAGATGATAATTCTCAACTTGTCAAAGGTATAACTTTTACGTTTTGCCTTTAAGAGGCTTGCCTGCACTTTAGTAAAATTTTCTAAAATTGGTGTTGCGAATATTATCTTGCACTATTTCCATTTGACATGTTTCAGAACAAACTTACACATGCCGGCGGCGTTCGGTGAGTTAGCGCCAAAGCGGAAAAAAAGTTTTTTCAAAAAATCGCAGCACGCTTAGTTTTTAAGATTAAGAGTTCATTTTTGGCTCCTTTTTTTTTTGTCATTGCCTGAAGTTTAGTATGCAACCATCAGAAATGAAAAAAAAATATTATCATATATAAATATTGGAATATATGACAGCGAAAAAAAAACTCGTATATGATTGTATACAAATCGCGCTGTAAGGAAAACGGTTAAAGCTAATGAGTTAATTTTTTTAGGTGTATTGTACACTAAATTGCAATGATTTTGGTATATAACAAATTTTAAAACGATCAAAGCAACACAGAGAAAATATTATCACAAAATGATGCATGAATTCGTAACGCGCGGACGTAAAAAAATGTTTTTTTTTCAAAAATTCACCATAAATCGAAATATTGTGCTAGAGACTTCCCGTTTGTTGAAAATGAAGCTAATTGATTGAATATTACTAGACTGTAAGTGTTTTAGCTTACAATTGAAGTTTTCGACCATTTCGGTCGAGTTAAAGTTGACCGAAAGTCGAATTTTTTCTATTTATCGTGATTTATATGAAAATATTTCAAAACTGATAAAAGCTACAACCATGAGTTATTTTTTTTGTATTGTACATGAAATTGCGCACATTTTCATATATAAAACTTTATGTAACGACTAATATAAAATGGTGCAAATATTACGACAACGAGACGAAAGAATTTCTGAGATGTTCGGCCGAGTTACCGCGCAGACGTAAGGAAAATGTTTTTTTAAAAAATTCACCATAAATCGAAATATTGTGCTAGAGACTTCCAATCTATTGCAAAATGAAGGTAAACGATTGAATATTACTAGAATGTAAGAGTTTTAGCTTACAATTGCGTTTTTTGACCATTTCGGTCGAGTTAAAGTTGACCGAAGGTTGAAATTTTGGCAGTTATCGTGATTTATGTGAAAATATTTCAAAACAGATAAAAGCTACAACCGTGAGCTATTTTCTGTTGTATTCTAAATGAAATTGCACACATTTTCATATATAAAAGTTTATGTAACGACTAATGTTAAACGATGCAAACATTACGACAACATGACGAAAGAATTTCTGAGATGTTCGGCCGAGTTACCGCGCGCAGACGTAAGGAAAAAATAAATTTTTTTTTTCAGAAATTCACCATAAATCGAAATATTGCGCTAGAGACTTCCAGTTTGTTGCAAAATGAAGGTACATGATTGAATATTACTAGAATGTAAGAGTTTTAGCTTACAATTGCGTTTTTTGACCATTTCGGTCGAGTTAAAGTTGACAGAAGCTTGAAATTTTGGCAGTTATCGTGATTTATATGCAAATATTTCAAAACTGATAAAAGCTACAACCATGAGTTATTTTCTGTTGTATTCTACATGAAATTGCGCACATTTCCATATATAAAACTTTATGTAACGACTAATATAAAACAGTGCAAACATTACGACAACATGACGAAAGAATTTCTGGCGCGGACGTAAGGAAAAAGTTTTTTTCAAAAATTCACCATAAATCGAAATATTGTGCTAGAGACTTCCAATCTATTGCAAAATGAAGGTAAATGATTGAATATTACTAGAATGTAAGAGTTTTAGCTTACAATTGCGTTTTTTTACCATTTTGGTCGAGTCAAAGTTGACTGAAGGTTGAAATTTTGGCAGTTATTGTGGTTTATATGAAAATATTTCCAAACTGATAAAAGCTACAACCATGGGTTGTATTTTGCTGTATTGTACATGAAATTGCGCACATTTTCATATATAAAACTTTATGTAACGGCTAATATAGAACAGTGCAAAAATTACGACAAAATGACGAAAGAATTTATGAAATTTTCGGCTGAGTTACCGCCCGTGCATAAGAAAAAAGTTTTTTTCAAAATTCACCATAAATCGAAATATTGTGCTAGAGACTTCCAATTTGTTGCAAAATGAAGGTACATGATTGAATATTACCAGAATGTAAGAGTTTTAGCTTACAATTGCGTTTTTCGACCATTTCGGTCGAGTCAATGTTGACCGAAGGTTGAAATTTTTTGTAGTCGACGTACGGTACGTCCACTCGGCACCCAACAGACAATTTTAGTCGACGTATGATACGTCCAGTAGGCGTTTAAGGGTTAATAGCTTTATCACCAAAAGTGCATTTATTCATGAAAATTATATAAAAATACAGTAATTAGTGAATATTTCTCAGTGAAAAATACCGCGAATGGGCGAATTTTCTGCGAATGATGGCTAGATATGTTCCACAGAGAAACCCGCGAATGCGTGAGTCCGTGAACCATGAGAAAGCGAATACGGGGGGTTTACTGTACTCCATCCATGCTTTTGTTAAAGGAGAGGAAGTAAAACAAGTCCAGCTTGTTTTTATTTTAATGAGCCGGAAACGTAAGAGAGACTATAAGAAAGTCTTACAGTGCATTACAAGTGTCTTAGCAGAGTTGAAGTTACAGACTATAGTGGCTGATTTTAAGGCTAGATTTTGGGGAGCAGTGAGGTACGTATTTCCGAACATTACCATAAAGGGATGTAGCTTCCACTGGCGACAGGCAGTGTGGAGGAAGGCAGATTCCCTTGGGCTTCGAGTGCCATATATGACATCTGGTGCCATTCATTCATATAATAAGGAGTTACTTGCACTTTCTTACATTCCTGCAGAGCACATCAAACCATCATTTGAGAAGCTTGCTACATGTGCACAACTTGCTGACCCCAAAGTCCAGGATTTGGTTGCCTACATGAGAAACACCTGGATAGAAAGCAGTATGTGGAGTCCGGACACATAGAGTGTTTTTAACATGAGTGTTCGAACAAACAACGATGTTAAGGGTTGGCATAGGAGGATAAACAGTCGTACCCATGCAAACTAACATTTGTACATATTAATAGAATTGTTGCACAAAGAAAGTAAATTAATGCCTGTACAAGTTCAGTTAGTAAAGGAATGTAAATTAAAGCGCTACCAAAAGAAGAATTTTAAAAACATGCAGGGTCGCCTATTCAAATTATGGGATCAGTACATAAAAGGGGATAAAAACTTCTCAACTTCTAGTTGCATGCAGGGACCTTGCAGCACCATGTCTAGAATCATAAAAACCAATACATGAATAAAGTAATTCTTTTAAATTGTTGGTTTGGTTATTTATTACCATTTGTAAAAATAAATATTTCATACTGTGCTAACGTATTTTGTTATCCTATCCCAACATTATTGTCACTAGTTTTGCATAAACCAGCTAATGTCTGTTCACTTTTACTTTACCCAACTTGTCTCTAATAATTGTAAATATCAATTAAAATTGCACAGAGAAATTTGGAGTTTGGGACTAGTTAACGTGAACAAGGTATATAATACACGAGTAAAAACCCTCCCTCTGTATAATTGCACTATATTCGGCCTAAACATCTAATGGCAAAAAGTTACCTGGGGCCTAAACTTCATACGACCTAAACTTCTAATGGCCTAAACTTCAAGCGGCCGAAACTTCAAATGACCTTACATGTGCACATCCGAAAATAATACGGCCGAAAAGTCCCGAACTCCACTGTTCATGGTATCGTGCCTTGTAACAGTTATATTTATGTTCTCTATGTTTTTAATATTTTGATAATTTTCTGATTGGATTCTGGTTGTTGTTTCAACCAACCATTCCCTTTTTTTAATTTGTCTTATGCTCATCTCTTGTGATGGGCATCGGTTCAACAAGTAATTTTCCAATTTTAATAAAGATATTCCTTGGTCGGCTTGTAGATTCAAAAACCTTGACCAGTTTGATTCCCCAAAAAGGGAATCAAAGCGAACCAAGGTTGAGTCAGGTCTATATTTTCTTTTGTTTATTCTTTTAGGCTCCAAAGGACCCATGGTTGAAAAGTTTGAACCATTTTTTGTTCCTTTTTTTTGATAGGGACACAGGCACAGAAACATCTGGCTCAAAGGAGAATGGTTCCATTGCAACAATGCCAGGTACTTTTTACAGTGATATCCTTTTTTTCTCATAGGTCATCAACATTTGGAGAACTTTCAATCTCAAGGTGGGTGCAGAGGTCGTCATCTGCGCCAAAACAGTAGCCTATCATCAGAGGGCCCAGGGGTACTGGATTCTTTATTCTTACTACTCATAAAGGTCGAATAGATAGAAGAAAAAATAAACCTGAAAATTTTAAAAGATATCATTAGCCTTTCATTGGGTTTATTCTTCTACTAATGGCACAAGTGAAAGCAGACTCCCAAATATCTGCCCCCTACCCTACCCCACAGGGGATGGCACAATATGATTAGATTGGCCCAAGTGTAAGCCAAACCTGTTTGCTAGGACTGAGAGTATTACAAGAATACAATCATCCCCACCCTAATCGTATTTTGGGCAAACTGGATAGAATGCCAAGAGTCGTATCCCCAGAGCTAGACCTCCATGGAATCCATGGCCCAGCCCCATAAGAATAGTTCCGCCCTTGAGATATCAATCTGATATCTCTCAGGTCCAAACATTATCAAGTAGTTGATGATCCTACCACAGTTCTCACTATTTAGCTTCGGATATAAACCCAATCCCCACTATATCTTTTCCTAATTAACAGGGTCAATAAATTTCAGCAAAAGTGGAAAATTCCACAAAATTAGTCCAAAGTAATGTGAAATAATATATGAGACTTGGACTCAAACCCAGGAACAGATTCCTGGGATTCAAGAGCCCCCTCACCACGTCATGGTGGTCCCAAATCGAGGGGGTAAAGTCTATATAAATAATGACGATGATGTGTAGCGGGCCTTCAGTATTCTTTAAAGCAACATGTTTTCTGTTATTATTTTTGTATGAATACTGCTTCTATACTATATTAGGATTGATAATATTACAGGCATTAATGATCAGCATCTAGGATTAAGGAAAAACATAAGCAATTGATATAAAATGAAAAAGCATATACTTATTTTTTCTATTTTATTCCAAATGTATCTATTTTCTTTAAACAGTATAATTTTGCTCTCCGTTATTATTTTTTTTTTATAAATAATATTACAGGTGTTGATAATAAGTAGCTAGGAATAAGGAAACATTGATCTAAAATAATGATGCATTTATTTTTTCTATTCCGTCTCAAATGTATCAATTTTCTTTAATTTAAATAGTCTACCTCCATTTCTATGGTATTACTATAAACCTTATGCTTTAAACTATAATATTTAAAGCAAAAATGAAGTTAACAACTTGAAGTAATTGAAATATTAGTCTGGAAAAAATTTTATTTCTCATTTTGGGTGGCGGCCATTTTCCTTGTTGCCAAAATGTTTGGTGGCATAACGTTGATTTTTCAACATACTTGTCATCCATGGGAACGCATAGAATGCTTGTTATAATAAATGCCTGGGTCTTTGTCCATTTCTACTGGCCTAACTGGAGACTTTGAATAATTTCAGTTTCACAATTGTAAAACCACATTTATTTAATTTGCACATGTTTATGTGAGCAAAGTAACTTTTAAATTTTCGTAATTTGTAGTCACAGGAATCACCGGTAACATAATTTGTTTAGAATATATTTAGCAAAGTACAAAAAGTTATACTCTTTCAGTACTTTTTATTTGTTGCAAATTAGGAAAGGATCGGATTTATTTTTGTTGTGATCGGAAACAATGTTCTTTATACTGTCCAAATTTCATCCTAATTATGAAACACTGTTTATGAATAACTTGACATCCTGCAGATTTTTGGAAAAATGATCTAGCAACACTGACACCACATCTGCTACTTCTAATAACGTACAACATTTACGGCAGAGAATAGAGTTCTACATAAATATCGGTTTACTCACCGTGTACAAAATAACAGCAGTGGAATTTGCCAAACTCTGATTTCCTTGTTGTTAAGGTCATTTAACAAGATGCTCTGAAGGTGAACCTTCGGGTCTTGTCATTCAAAGTTAAGTACTCTTACTGCCGTGTTTTGCGGTTAGAAATCAGCAATTTCGCAAACCAACTGATTAAGAGACGCTACATTAACGATTTGTAAATCTTTATGTCAATTTGAGTCTAATAATCAGATTCACCACATGAATTATTCACTAAATTTCAAAGAAAATAATTATTTACATAGCTTTAAAG
The DNA here is from genome assembly GCF_040412425.1 of Macrobrachium rosenbergii. Classification (NCBI taxonomy): domain Eukaryota; kingdom Metazoa; phylum Arthropoda; class Malacostraca; order Decapoda; family Palaemonidae; genus Macrobrachium; species Macrobrachium rosenbergii. The sequence goes on along the minus strand of NC_089763.1, from coordinate 46,657,690 downwards.
GCAAAATTAATTAGGTACTAAGGAAAATTCTAAAAAGTTAATAAATTCAGTTATACTGAATCCTGATACCTAGTTTTATTTGATGGTAGATCCAACATGATTAAACAACCAAAATAATTTTGAATTCTCACTTTTTATGACAACTATTGTTTGTAAAGAAAGGAGTCTGTATAGCCCTTCTAATTTTTCTACTCTAAATACTAGCATTTCGTGAGTTACAACAGTGAAAACCGTTCCAGAATTCAAAGTCGTCCCCTTACCAAGTACCAACACGATACTGCTGAAGTTATTTCACGTCATCTGTACAGTACCAAATTGTATCTCCTCTTAATCAATATTAAGCCGCTAATTCTCAGCTTTTGAAAGGTATAGCTTTTAAGTTTAGCGTTAAGAGGCTTGCAAGTCAAGAAATATAGAGATTAATGTGCTTCGTTGGAAACAATTAATTTGGTTATGTTTACAGTTCCTTGAAGTAGAACTGTAATGTCTCTCGGCTGTATTGTAAATTCTGTTTGCTACAAATAAAAAAAATACTGACAGAGTATAACTTTTTTTTACTCTGCTAAACATATTCAAAACAAATTATGGTACCGGTAATTCTTGTGGACTACAAATTACGAAAATTTAAAAGTTAATTTGCTCACATAAACATAACCAAATTAATTGTTTCCCACGAAGCACATTAATCTCTATATTTCTTGACTTGCAAGCCTCTTAACGCTAAACTTAAAAGCTATACCTTTCAAAAGCTGAGAATTAGCGGCTTAATATTGATTAAGAGGAGATACAATTTTGTACTGTACAGATGACGTGAAATAACTTCAGCAGTATCGTGTTGGTACTTGGTAAGGGGACGACTCTGAATTCTGGAACGGTTTTCACTGTTGTAACTCACGAAATGCTAGTATTTAGAGTAGAAAAAATTAGAAGGGCTATACAGACTCCTTCTTTTACAAACAATAGTTGTCATAAAAAGTGAGAATTCAAAATTATTTTGGTTGTTTAATCATGTTGGATCTACCATCAAATAAAATTAGGTATCAGGATTCAGTATAACTGAATTTATTAACTTTTTAGAATTTTCCTTAGTACCTAATTAATTTTGCCTTTAAAGCTATGTAAATAATCAATTTCTTTTAAATTAGTGAATAATTCATGTGGTGAATCTGATTATTAGACTTAAATTGACATAAAGATTTACAAATCGTTAATGTAGCGTCTCTTAATCAGTTGGTTTGCGAAATTGCTGATTTCTAACTCGACACTACCGCAAAATACGGCAGTAAGAGTACTTAACTTTGAATGACAAGACCTGAAGGTTCACCTTCAGAGCATCTTGTTAAATGACCTTAACAACAAGGAAATCAGAGTTTGGCAAATTCCACTGCTGTTATTTTGTACACATGGTGAGTAAACCGATATTTATGTAGAACTCTATTCTCTGCCGTAAATGTTGTACGTTATTAGAAGTAGCAGATGTGGTGTCAGTGTTGCTAGATCATTTTTCCAAAAATCTGCAGGATGTCAAGTTATTCATAAACACAGTGTTTCATAATTAGGATGAAATTTGGACAGTATAAAGAACATTGTTTCCGATCACAACAAAAATAAATCCGATCCTTTCCCAATTTGCTACAAATAAAAAAGTACTGAAAGAGTATAACTTTTTGCACTTTGCTAAATATATTCTAAACAAATTATGTTACCGGTGATTCCTGTGGACTACAAATTACGAAAATTTAAAAGTTACTTTGCTCACATAAACATGTGCAAATTAAATAAATGTGGTTTTACAATTGTGAAACTTTGAAATTATTCAAAGTCTCCAGTTAGGCCAGTAGAAATGGACAAAGACCCAGGCATTTATTATAACAAGCATTCTATGCGTTCCCATGGATGACAAGTATGTTGAAAAAAATCAACGTTATGCCACCAAACATTTTGGCAACAAGGAAAATGGCCGCCACCCAAAATGAGAAATAAAATTTTTTCCAGACTAATATTTCAATTACTTCAAGTTGTTGCTTCATTTATGCTTTAAATATTATAGTTTAAAGCATAAGGTTTATAGTAATACCATAGAAATGGAGGTAGACTATTTAAATTAAAGAAAATTGATACATTTGAGACGGAATAGAAAAAATAAATGCATCATTATTTTAGATCAATGTTTCCTTATTCCTAGCTACTTATTATCAACACCTGTAATATTAGCAATGCTAATATAGAATAGGACCCTTATTTATAAAAAAAAAATAATAACGGAGAGCAAAATTATACTGTTTAAAGAAAATAGATACATTTGGAATAAAATAGAAAAAATAAGTATATGCTTTTTCATTTTATATCAGTTGCTTATGTTTTTCCTTAATCCTAGATGCTGATCATTAATGCCTGTAATATTATCAATCCTAATATAGTATAGAAGCAGTATTCATACAAAAATAATAACAGAAAACATGTTGCTTTAAAGAATACTGAAGGCCCGCTACACATCATCGTCATTATTTATATAGACTTTACCCCTTCGATTTGGGACCACCATGACGTGGTGAGGGGGCTCTTGAATCCCAGGAATCTGTTCCTGGGTTTGAGTCCAAGTCTCATATATTATTTCACATTACTTTGGACTAATTTTGTGGAATTTTCCACTTTTGCTGAAATTTATTGACCCTGTTAATTAGGAAAAGATATAGTGGGGATTGGGTTTATATCCGAAGCTAAATAGTGAGAACTGTGGTAGGATCATCAACTACTTGATAATGTTTGGACCTGAGAGATATCAGATTGATATCTCAAGGGCGGAACTATTCTGCGGGGCTGGGCCATGGATTCCATGGAGGTCTAGCTCTGGGGATACGACTCTTGGCATTCTATCCAGTTTGCCCAAAATACGATTAGGGTGGGGATGATTGTATTCTTGTAATACTCTCAGTCCTAGCAAACAGGTTTGGCTTACACTTGGGCCAATCTAATCGTATTGTGCCATCCCCTGTGGGGTAGGGTAGGGGGCAGACATTTGGGAGTCTGCTTTCACTTGTGCCATTAGTAGAAGAATAAACCCAATGAAAGGCTAATGATATCTTTTTAAAATTTTCAGGTTTATTTTTTTCTTCTATCTATTCGACCTTTATGAGTAATAAGAATAAAGAATCCAGTACCCCTGGGCCCTCTGATGATAGGCTACTGTTTTGGCGCAGATGACGACCTCTGCACCCACCTTGGAGATTGAAAGTTCTCCAAATGTTGATGACCTATGCGAGAAAAAGGATATCACTGTAAAAAAAGTACCTGGCATTGTTGCAATGGAACCATTCTCCTTTGAGCCAGATGTTTCTGTGCCTGTGTCCCTATCAAAAAAAAGGAACAAAAAATGGTTCAAACTTTTCAACCATGGGTTCTTTGGAGCCTAAAAGAATAAAAAAAGAAAATATAGACCTGACTCAACCTTGGTTCGCTTTGATTCCCTTTTGGGGAATCAAACTGGTCAAGGTTTTTGAATCTACAAGCCGACCAAGGAATATCTTTATTAAAATTGAAAATTACTTGTTGAACCGATGCCCATCACAAGAGATGAGCATAAGACAAATTAAAAAAGGGAATGGTTGGTTGAAACAACAACCAGAATCCAATCAGAAAATTATCAAAATATTAAAAACATAGAGAACATAAATATAACTGTTACAAGGCACGATACCATGAACAGTGGAGTTCGGGACTTTTCGGCCGTATTATTTTCGGATGTGCACATGTAAGGTCATTTGAAGTTTCGGCCTTGCAAGTTTAGGCCATTAGAAGTTTAGGTCGTGTGAAGTTTAGGCCGTATGAAGTTTAGGCCCCAGGTAACTTTTTGCCATTAGATGTTTAGGCCGAATATAGTGCAATTATACAGAGGAGGTTTTTACTCGTGTATTATATACCTTGTTCACGTTAACTAGTCCCAAACTCCAAATTTCTCTGTGCAATTTTAATTGATATTTACAATTATTAGAGACAAGTTGGGTAAAGTAAAAGTGAACAGACATTAGCTGGTTTATGCAAAACTAGTGACAGTAATGTTGGGATAGGATAACAAAATACGTTAGCACAGTATGAAATATTTATTTTTACAAATGGTAATAAATAACCAAACCAACAATTTAAAAGAATTACTTTATTCATGTATTGGTTTTTATGATTCTAGACATGGTGCTGCAAGGTCCCTGCATGCAACTAGAAGTTGAGAAGTTTTTATATCCCCTTTTATGTACTGATCCCATAATTTGAATAGGCGACCCTGCATGTTTTTAAAATTCTTCTTTTGGTAGCGCTTTAATTTACGTTCCCTTACTAACTGAACTTGTACATTAATTTGCTTTCTTTGTGCAACAATTCTATTAATATGTACAAATGTTAGTTTGCATGGGTACGACTGTTTATCCTCCTGTGCCAACCCTTAACATCGTTGTTTGTTCGAACACTCATGTTAAAATCACTCCATGTGTCCGGACTCCACATACTGCTTTCTATCCAGGTGTTTCTCATGTAGGCAACCAAATCCTGGACTTTGGGGTCAGCAAGTTGTGCACATGTAGCAAGCTTCTCAAATGATGGTTTGATGTGCTCTGCAGGAATGTAAGAAAGTGCAAGTAACTCCTTAAACTTCATTTTCATTTATTCATCATCATGCGAATGACCTGTTTGGTCCCAGTTCTAGGCCTATTGCCTAGACCTGGCATTTCATCCTAATCCTTCGGGCCAGCCCTACAAGAGCTGATTAGTCAGCTCAGTGGTCTGGTTAAACTATTTTAATAATAATAATCTAGGGTGTCCGTCGGCGGTGGAAGAGTTTTTATCACCTCTTGGATGTCCATGCCCCCTACATGGAGGAGTAGAGCTTTATGATGAACAGCGTTGGTCACACCTGTTGCAGTGATGTAGCAATCAAACGCCTTCCTCCAACGTTTCCATTGCTGTGCAATGTTAGCGGGGTCTGCCGCTATGTTGAAAGCTGCAGGTTGGGAGACGTCTAGCAGCATGATGAATGGGTAATGATGATTCTGTGTAGCTTCTGTGACCTCAGTCGATGATGACACGTCGATATCGTCAGTTGCCAATGACGGATGGCCTTGTGGTCAATGTCTAACAATGGCACACGTGGGTTGGCTTAGCCTATGTCAACCGTCTCCTATCCTGGGCTATACAAGTAACTCTTACCTGGAAGGAAGTGATATAATCCTGTTATTTGATGTTATACATTGTATTCTGTATTTTTGTATCACTCCCAGTTATATCTGTCATAATTGATCCCATTTTTGTTTGAATTTTGGGTTAAGTGAAACTCAAAGCTGACGAGCTCGTTAGCGTGTATTATCTTCTATGTTTACAAAACTGGAACAGAATATGGCGGGCTCGTTTACATACTCACAACAATAACAAAATCTGGAAAATTCATCCTTCGATGCCAGCAAGAAACAAAACACTTATGTACAAAAGATCAGAATATTACATGGTGAATTACAATTTACATACTGTAAGCTTCACCAAAACCACAGAAAAGCAATCACACTTCTGCTTACATATCAAACATTCTCCTCGCACCGAATTGCTATATATATATATTTTTACGAATTTCCCAGGGGTTATATGATTTCTAGAGATTTTTACAGGCCGGCAATGGAAACTTTATTTATTTGGCCTTGGAGTTCTGACTTATGTAAAGGGAACGTAAAAAACAAAGAAAAAAAGGATGATTTTAGGATGTGAAGGCTCTACTTCGTAAGGAAATGTTATGTAAACACTTGGGATGAATTATGGAATTATATTTACAATAGAAAAGCATTAGAAGGGAAAATGGGTAACTGAATTGTTAAAGGGCTTGCAATGCCTGAAGATCCTCCTACAGGAGTCTTGAATAAGGGCAAGGCACAGTCCAAGATGAGTCCACTGCGAATAGGTACCTCTGCAAGAGAGATTTACACATTACACGCCAGTAAAGAAAAAAATATAACAGAATGCAACTCGAGTTTGCACTGAGGGTGCCAAGGACTCGAGGAATAACTGAACACTTTACATGGGAACACGAAACACTGCAAAAGGCACTGAACAAATGACACAAGGATGAGAAAACAATACTGGCACTCGGTAACACTTCAAAAGGGCAAACTGTCGTGACTGGAAAGGCCTCCACTCGTACTTTACCTTAGGGGGGTTGGTTAGTGGGGCTCTGGTGTAGAATGACAACGGGCATTCACACACATGACATCGTACTCAGTTTCCTGGGTCGGTCCTTTCGAGGGTGACTGTAGTACTGGGCCCGCGGTTGGAGGTGGAATGTATATCGGGGCCTGAGTTCGAGGAGGACTGTAGTACTGGGCCTGCAGGTGTAGATGGACTGTATATCAGGGCCTGAGTTCAAGGAGGACTGTAGTACTGGGTTCATGTCAGGAGTCTGGTGTGGACATCTGGGTGGAATGGTGAAGGGTGACCTCTCAGCGATTTGTATCACTCGCCCGCGTGTATGGCTAACTGCAAGATTTCTCTGTCCAAGGCCTCTGTCCAGAGTAGGGGCCCCAGTAATAGGCCCACGTGGTGGCAGGCTAAGGGTGTGTCACTCGTCCAGGTGTTCCGAGCATCTGCTTGTATTCCCCCAAAGTATTCCTTTAGAAAGACAATCCAGCCAGCTCAATCTGCCTTCGGAATGGTTTTCTTAGGAGTGACAGTAAGCCTCTCATCCCCCCTCGAGTAGGACGCCTTGACAAGGTGAGGGGCTAAGGGACCCTGGCCTTTGGGCCCGGGTCCTGACGAATCATCCTACATAGTTTTTGGTTTAAATGGCGTGGACATTTCCACATTCGCAAAATTTTACTGCTTAGGTGAATCTGAGAAGGGATCGTTTTTGGAAGGGGTTCGCATTCGAAGCTAATTGTGGGAGTTGTGGTGGTTGAGTCGCCACCGAGATAGTTTGGACCTAAGAGATGGTGATGGGATTTTTCCCACTGCTATCTTGAGGGCGGAACCATCTCTGGGGATCAGCCTATCGGAATCCAGGGGGCTGGTTTTGGAGGTGGGACTCCTGGCTTTTGTCCCGGAAGCCCACGAGTACGGTTGGAGTGGGGAGTCAGTCCCCGTTAGTGGGGCAGAACTCCCAGCAGGCGGATTGGCTTATACCTGGGCCACTGCAAGCGTACTGGTGCTATCCTGAAAGGGTAGGGTATAGGGTGGACTGTTGGGAGTCAACTCTCACTTGTGCCATTGGTGGAAAATGCGATTACCTGACTGATCTACGATACTTTCTTGATATGACCAAGCAGTTTTGGGTGGGTGGATGAACCAGTTTGTGTGTAGTGGTCTGATATGTGCATGCTTGGCATCTTGGGGTCTCTTCGCGGGCTTTGGGAGTGTGTTGGGGTGGGGAAGCTGAGCAGTAGAGCTGCCCAGTTTGCCCTTTTTGATATGCTGTCAGGGTCTGTGCGGGGGCTCTTGGGTGTCGGGTGTGCACTTTTTGGACCTTTGCATGTGGACTGGTTTAAACTTATGGATTTGGCTTTTAGTTCTCCCTCCCCTGGATCCGACGACTTAACGGCACTGGCAACGACTTCTGGCATGAACATGGATACGGGCTTGGCTGTTGGACAGAACCAAACACTGAGACACCAGGGTGTTAATAAATCTGGTGGATTTGATTCAAATAATAGGGTCCTTTATTGCACTAATGTAAACTTATCATTAGATTACGAATGTTTATACAGTGTAGTGAAGCAATTCGGCAAAGTGGAAAGAATTAAATTAATTCTAGAAAAAGATAAGCATTCATTTTGTGCTTTTATCATATTTTCCTCTCCCTTGGAAGCTAGTGAGGCACAACAAAGACTCCATGGCCACATTCTAAATGACTCAGTTGTCAGCACGAAAGTGTTTTCAGTGAAAAACTTGAATGATGAGCCATTTGACTTTGTTCCAAAGGCTGAAGAACATGGACCAGTCCCATGTACCAGAGCTCTTCCTCCCCCTTTATGGCATGTTGCTATCTACAAGGAGGGGGAGGAAAAATTTGATAAAAGCTGCTGACTGCATTGAGAGCAAGGTTGGTTCCATTCCCATTGGAAATTTAAAACGGTATGGAAAGAATCTTCTAATAAAAGCTGGAAATGAGACTCAAGCAGTTCTGTTAGCTAACTTTAAGCCTCCTGAAAGTGGAAATATTGAATATATTTCATCTCACAGATTCTTTAATACACTGAAAGGAGTAGTTTACTCAAAAGATCTGCATGTTTTTAAAGAGGAGGAGATTCTCCATCGATGCCCTCCTTGTGTATCTCATGTAAAAAAACTGGGTGGTGATGCAGCTATCCTTTTAACCTTCTCCTCCAATTACCTACCTGATACCATCATTGTTGGCCATGAGAGGATGCAGGTTAAAAAAATATAAAAGAAGTCCTAGACAGTGTCGCAAATGCTTTGAATATGGCCACATTCAAAACTCTTGCGATAACAATAAAAAAGATGTCCTGTGTGCTCTGCAGAGCACGATAATTTTGATGATTGCAAAGCAGCCCGATACTGTTTTCTTTGCAAGGGTGATCACACACCAAACTCTAGGGCTTGTCCCAGATATAAATTTGAACAAGAAGTGTTGGCAGTGGCAGATAATGAACATATCAGCATTAGTGAAGCAAAGCGCACGGTAATGGGGGCAAACAAAGTGCCAACACTACGTATGCTTCTGTAATAAAACTTATGAAAACTTCCAACAATGTAAGGCCACCAATAACTGTGTCTGATAGAAGATATCACAAACCTGGTATTTCTCGAACCATAAATAATAATGAAAATCTCCAAACTGGTGAGAAACTTTCGTTGGCAAGTGCTTTGAAGTCCAATAGCAAAAATTGTACTTCCAAAAGCACAAAAAATTTATCTTCCACCACATCCACAGCTGTCGATTCATCTCCAAAAATAAGGGTGCCAAAATCAGCCAATAATTCAGGAAAATATTCTGAAAATACTTCAGACCAAAATAAGCTAAAGGAACAATCCCAATTAGATAGAGCTAGTTCAGAGCCATCAATCGCCACAGCCACAAACAAAAATAATAATAAAACTACGGTTGCAACTACCAAGAAACGCACAAGAAATAGTTCCCCAAATAATGATAATTTTATAATAAAAACTTCAAATGGGTTCAGTGTTTTGGAAGACATCTCTCCTCCTAGAAAGGTGGTTCCAAAAGTAGTTTCAGAACAAAAACATCTGAGTTCAATTCAGTCCTGCCGCCCTAAGACAAATAGGATTAGTGGTGCACAGAACCACAGCAGTAATTCTGAACATCAGGTTCATAATAAAAAATATGAAGATCAACCAAAGACCCTGAACACCAATTCAGATGAAAAGGGATTAAGAAAACAATCTCTTATAAAGGAGAATTTCCCACTCCACCCTAGGAACAGTACTTCCCCTCCAAGGAGTGGGAAGTAGCACATTTTACCACCTTAGCATTCTTGCTCGATATTCTTCAGTGGAACTGTAAAGGTCTCAGAGCCCGTACAGAAGACCTTAAAGTTTTAATGCATGAATTCAATCCAGGGATTATATGCCTACATGAAACAATGTTAGGCAACTCTGTTTATAATCCTGGACTAAATTATTCAATATTTAAATCATATCCCCCAATTGGTGATCGTGCCCATGGAGGTGCTGCAATTATTATTAATAAATCTCTACAGCACTCCACAATACAATTAAATACAACACTACAAGCTGTCGCTATTTCAGTCATTTTGGAAAAGAGGATAACAATCTGCTCCTTATACCTTCCACCAGACCTTGATTTTAACATTGGAGATATTCAGTCGTTAATTGACCAACTTTCAGCTCCTTTACTTCTGCTAGGTGATTTTAATGCCCACAACCCCTTTGGGAAGTCGGTTTTTAGATAGTAAAGGAAATTAATCGAAGACCTTATTGACAGGAATGATGTTACCCTGTATAATAATGGGTCAATGACTTTCCACAACATTCACGATAATCATTTCTCTGCACTGGACCTTAGTATTTCTTCAACTAGTATCCACCTTGATTTTAACTGGTCTGTTAATGAAGATTTAAATGGAAGTGATCACTACCCGATCCATTTGAAATATGCTCTGAATGCTCCATCTGAAGTTTTACCTAAGTGGAAGGTAGAGGACACAGACTGGGATAAATTTAGTAAGGGTGTCAATCTAGATAGGGAGTTTGAGTCCTTTCATTCTCATCTAGATGCCTATGATTACTTTATTGAATCTACTTTGAAGAGTGCTGAAAGCTCGATTCCAAAACAAAAGGCAAACCTCGTAGACCTGCAGTTCCCTGGTGGAATAAGACATGTGGTATTCTGAGAAAAGTGACTAGGAAATGCTACAGACGTTACAAAACTAGTGGCTCCCCTCAGTCTAAATTAATCTACAAACGTGCTTTAGCCAAGCAGCGGCGCTTTTATAAGAAAGCCAAAAGAGAATGTTGGCTTTACTATATTAATGGAATAAACTCCAAGACCCCACTAAGAGTGGTGTGGCGCAAAATAAGGAAACTGAGTGGAAAATTTGTAGCGTCACCATTGCCCTCATTAAAAATAAATGACACTCTAATCACAGAGCCCACTGAAGTTGCCAATGAGCTAGGAAAACACTTTTCTAAAGTTTCCAGCCCTAACAATTATTCTCCAGAATTTCAAAGAATTAGGAATTCTGAAATGTGTCTGAAGTTTGATTCGGGAAAATCTGAACCATACAACTACAAATTTTCCCTAAGAGAACTTCGTGAGGCGCTCTCCTCAAGTGAATCCACAACTCCAGGTGAGGATACAATCATATATGAAATGCTGAAACACCTCCCAGATGATGCCAAAAAATATTTACTGAAGATTATAAACAAAATATGGGAAACTGGAATTTTACCCAAGGACTGGAAAATATCCATAATTGTCCCTGTTAAAAAGCCTAATAAAGATGCTTCCCAAGCCACCAGCTATAGACCAATAGTTACCCACTGTGTATGTAAGCTGATGGAGAAAATGATAAATACTAGACTGGTTTGGCACCTGGAGACCGAAGGATTACTATCGCCATTTCAATTTGGTTTCAGAAAAAACCGCTCCACCCTTGATCCCTTGCTGAGGCTGACCAACCAAATCCAGCAAGGATTCACCAAAAAGTGCCAGACCATTGGCATATTTTTTGACTTGGAGAAAGCATATGACACTACCTGGAGAATTGGCATCATGAAACAATTGCACAAGATGGGCATATGTGGAAGAATGGTCAGGTTTATATATTCCTTTTTATCAGACAGACTTTTTAAGGTAAGAGTGGGAAACTCCTTCTCCCAACCTTTTATGCAGGAGGAAGGAGTTCCCCAAGGAAGCGTTTTAAGTGTAACACTTTTTCAGTGGCAATAAATAGTGTGATTGAAAAAATCTCACCCCTGTTAAATGCTCGCTTTTTTGTCGATGACCTTGCAATATACTGCACAGGATATGATTCCTTGTCTGTATGTAAACATTTGCAAAGGTCTATTAATGCTATTACTAAGTGGGCTGATGAGAATGGTTTCAAATTCTCCTCTTCCAAAACAGTTGCAGTAAGATTCACCAGGTGCCGGCGTGTGGAAGAGCTTCCCATACTTAGTTTAAAAGGGTCCATCCTTCCTTACGAGAGTGAAGTTAAATTTCTGGGGATGACTATTGACCATAAATTAACTTGGGCTAGCCACATAAATGCCCTAAAGTTTAATGTTAAACAATCTATGAATATTTTAAAGGTTGTCTCTGGATTTAGTTGGGGGCTGATAAGAAATCCCTTCTGAGGCTATATGACTCTCTGTGTCGATCTAAGCTAGACTATGGCTGTCAAATTTATTCCTCAGCCTGTAAAACCAAGCTAAAGGAACTGGATGTTGTACAGAACATGGGGTTGAGAATATGCTCAGGGCTTTTAGAACTTCGCCTGTTGAAAGCATTTATGTCGACACAGATCATTTACCCCTTGATCTAAGAAGGCAAGAGCTAGGGTTGCGATACATGGCTAGAATGAAAAGTGCTCCCAAAAATCCCTCCTTTCAAGCACTAAAGGAAACAGACTCTCGAAGTTTTTCTGGTACAAGAGCTTCTAAACCATTCCAAATTCGACTGAATGAGGATGTTAGGAATAATCACCTTAAATCCCAGAAAGTCCTGGAAGTAGAATATCTTGTAAATCCTCCATGGCTTATCCCAGAAGCATCAATATGTAAGAAACTGTTTAACAAAAAGGACTGCACTGTAGAAGAGATTAGGGGAAAATTCTTAGAGCACGATGTTACCCATACTAATTTTACAAAAATTTATACAGATGGATCTAAGTCAGATAGTGGTGTTGGTTGCTCTGTTATCCTTGGTGATACAGCGTACACAGCTAAATTACCTGACTCTGCATCAATATTTACTGCCGAATTAACAGCCGTAGTGTCTGCCTAGATTTAGTTTTTTCAAAGTAGTGACTCTAATTTTGTCATATACTCAGACTCTAGAAGCACCTTAGAAGCTATAAAAAAATTTAATAGCTTTCATCCACTAATTCAAAAAGTTCAGGAGTGGCTTTTTCGTATATATTGTCGACGTAAATCAGTCTCTTTCTGTTGGGTCCCTTCTCACGTGGGGATTCGCGGAAACGGGATGGCAGACAGGGAAGCGAAAGCTGCTAGTATTTTATCAGAAACCTCTTTTAGAAAAGTGCCTCATACAGATCTAAAAGGTCCCATTAGATCTTATGTTTTAAGTAAATGGCAAGAAAGGTGGACTTCTCCCCTTCTTGCCAATAATAAGAAATATAGAAATATTAGGGATAATGTACTACGGTGTGTCCGATGGTCGTCGATCGTGACGTCATATTCATATGGGATATTATAAGGGGTATCGTCCAGCGGCAGCAGCACATGTCAGTGCGCCTCAAGCTGTTATGTATGAAACATTGTCACGATCTTGTGAGTAAACCATTTGGATTCGAAGGCTAAACGTTTTCTCCTTTTGATTGCAGTTATTTTACAGGTTTTTTTTATTTTTCAGTATCATGATGTCGGATGATAGTATTTCAGATCCTGGGTAGGAGTACCTGCCAGATCTGTCAGATGATTATAGTGATAGTTGTTATAGTTGCTTAGAGGATGACAGCGACACCGAGATTTTAGAAGACATTGAACCCATTGTCGATGAAGGTTGGCAGTTCATAACAGATCCATTTTGTGACAAGCGCCCAGACCCACCCCCCAATTTCACGGAGGGTGACAATGGGATCTCTGTTTGCACACCCGACTTCACCTGCCCACGAGATGCATTTTTTCTTTTTGTGATGATGATATTGACAGACTGTGTGAATGGATGAATGCTCGGGCAGAGGAGTATTTTCGGTCAACAGGAAAGTGTACTATGTGTTTTTTGAAAACTTCTTTCATTTTTTTACAGTAACGTAATTTTTATTATCATTATTTTTTCTACTACAAGTTGTAGTAGTAGTGGTATTACTGTTGAATTTTTTTATTATTATTGTTATTATTATTATGATTATGATTATTATTATTATTACCAATGCCATAAACATTCATTGATGTATACTAACTGTTTCCGTAAGAAAACTAGTATATACTGCTATTACTACTAGTACTATTTTACTAATACTTTACTACTTTTTCTGCTACTTTATTTCTACTACTTTACTACTATTTCTATTTCTGCAATTACTTTTTCCACTAAATATTCCTCTTTTTCGATATATATATATATATATATATTTTTATATATATATATATATATATATATATATATATATATATATATATATATATATATATATATATATATATATATATATATATATATATATATATATATATATATATATATATATATATATATATATATATATAATATATATATATATATATGTGATGTATAGGGCCAATGTGGTGAAAAATATTCATTGGTATGTACACAATGTTTTCACATAAGAATATAAATGAAAAATATGAATAACAGAAAGTTTAGTGGGAGCAAATGATGACTGATATACTCGCGGTCTCATGCGGTATGCAAGCGTTATCGGCAGTGCAACAAGCCAGTGGCGAAGGGGTTAACCAAAGAGAGAGATATTTTCAGGGTAAATCCCTGTCTGATATTTTGGGAGATGAAGCAGATATTTCTGCTATCATCTCTTTTTTAAAGTGTATTAAAATTTTTAACGATATTTAATTTTATTTAATAATTTATTACATCACGTAGAATTTTAATGACATTAATTTTTTTTATGTATATAGCACATCATTCATTAAACTTCATACCCTTATTTATTGGTCACATCACTTCATTTTATTTATTAATCATTTCCTTCATGAATTCATAACTCTAACATCATTTATTTTCTTTCCATTACGGCGCTGAATGGCCTTGTTGGCCCCAGTGCCTGGGCTTTTGCCCTAAATATCATACATCCATCCATCAAGCCTCTCATCCTCGACCGTATTGACCGTGCCTTCTGAATGATTGTCCTAGGTAAAAAAAAAAAATACAGATCGGGATGTTGATAATTTTAATGTGTTGGTGACTAGGTCAATTGGGGTTGCCTGTGCAGCTACAAATTTACTCTTAATAGCTTAAGGCAACTACGGGCTGGCTTTCAGCGATCACTTTATTTTCACTAAATTCAAAGTTAAACTAAGGAAAGCTGAATGGCCGCTATGCTACGACTTCTTGATAACTATATATAATATATATATATATATATATATATATATATATATATATATATATATATATATATATATATATATATATATATATATATATAGAGATATAGAGAGAGAGAGAGAGAGAGAGAGAGAGAGAGAGAGAGAGAGAGAGCTCTTTAACAGTAAGTAGGATACTTTCTAAATAAAAACTTGCAGTTGCTTGTTTCAGTTCTCCACTGCCTCAGGGTTCTCAGGTGAATGTCAGCCAGGTCTCCCCAGTCCCCACAGTCCTCAAACTGCAGTAGTAAGTGACCCTGATGCAAAGCCTGTGATTTTTCATTGGCCTGGGGAAGCATTAGCTCTCACACCTGAGCAGAATACCAAGACACTAACCACTATCGCTAAATAAAAATGTTTACGTGTAATTAGCATTGCGAAACATACTATCCCAACCTAAAGGAACCCTGGTCTTTAGTGCACTTGTTCCCTAGGTTAGCATAATAATAGTGAAAGGAATTGAATTTAGAAAGCTAGTGTGAACGACTTGACCAAAGTGTGGAAGATTCTCATGACCCTACCAATGACGTTTCTAAACTCGATTAGATGGTTATACCAAGCAAGTCGACAGATCTGTAGTTATTGCCTAATGGTGATTATGATCAGTTACACTTTGGTATTGTAGGCTACAGTTGCTCGATGTGAAAATGACAACCAGGATAGAAGCAAGCAATTCGTCTGCCTAAAATGTGATACGACTTGGACTGAATATCTCCACCAAATATACAGAAAGCATAACCTTGTCCCACCATCCTACAAACTACCTTA
Source organism: Macrobrachium rosenbergii (assembly GCF_040412425.1). NCBI lineage: Eukaryota > Metazoa > Arthropoda > Malacostraca > Decapoda > Palaemonidae > Macrobrachium > Macrobrachium rosenbergii. The sequence goes on along the minus strand of NC_089763.1, from coordinate 46,642,150 downwards.
GTACGGTGTAAAAACACTCAAATTATATTTCTGCACCCTCAAAATACCTAATGGGTGCATAGCTCTTAAGTGACAGGTGACTGCTGCAGCAAAATAAAGCTTATAATAAAGTTACAACAAAATTGATTGGATAGATGATGAACTACTGCTTCGAGTCTAAGCTAGAATAAAGTTACAAAAAAATTGATTGGATAGATGATGAACTACTGCTTCGAGTCTAACCTAGAATAAAGTTACAACAAAATTCATTGGATAGATGATGAACTACTGCTTCGAGTCTAACCTAGAATAAAGTTACAACAAAATTCATTGGATAGATGATGAAGTACTGCTTCGAGTCTAAGCTAGGCTGTCTTGGATTAAGCTGGCCTTTTGCCTGCACAGGCATTGTGCCCAAACTTGACTCATTAAGTACAGAATAAGATTAGTATAATCTAATTATTTATCTATTTTGTATATTTATAATGATGGTGTTTACATGCTTAATCTTTGAAAATTTAATTTAGTCTACCATATAAAGCAAATTATTTATTTGCATTACAGCAATGAAAATTATGTCAAAAGGTGTTTTATTTAAAAAATACATATGGATTTATACATTCTGTGCAGCCTGAAAGTTTCGGGTATGTTTTCTCCTTCTGTTTACCCACGTTGAGTTGCCAAAATCTGTGTAAAATGATGATCTCATGAAAGTTATAATTCACATTATGGACTGTCAAAATATTACAAGATAACATTCACAACACGTTTTCAAAATTGTCTCCAAATATTCAGTGCAGACGAGATAGAACCCATCCATATAGAACAAACCCACAGAGGCCATTGACTTGCAATTCAGCACCCAAAGATTATGTTGTTGATTTAAAAGAAATAATAGAAGGTATTAGGAACTACAAAAAGAAAATATCAGTTATTAGACCGAAAAAATAAACAAATTATAGATAAAAATATAAATAAATTAATAAAGAACAAGGAGAATTATTTCAGGGTAGTAATACAGTGCATTGTCAGTTAAACTTTTGAGGGTCTATTTGCACATTTGTAAGAGACCACATTGTGGTCTTATGGGTGCAGGTGTGTGTGTGTCATCCATCGGAGAAAACCAGACAAAGCATCCCGCTTTCTCTCCCTCCCTCCCGTGCGTCAACCGGAGGGGACTGCTTGAAGGAACGCAACTTCTACCATACAATATTTCTGTCTGTTATCTCTAACCATTGTTGTCTCGATTCATGTACAATCACCACTACTTGCATTGCCATGCAGGCATTCCAATCATGTACTCATAATGTTCCACCGAATCTTCTGTATCAGACTGTATGTATGTTTCTGTCTGCGAAGACGCCAAATGTCTCGCCATTTCACATATATTATGCTACTGCATTGTATTCATTAGTCTGTCTCAAATCTCATGCAAATGTCCATATGTAGAATTTCTTGGACTTTCCATTGATATATGTTTTATCATTGTACGTGTATTATGTCTCTCACAATCGCCATCTGTTTGTCTGTCTACAAGCACAGATGTCCAAAACATAATCTCTGTTTTGCCCTGTCTGTGTGTAGAAACTACTTAGCCGCTCTCACTAGCCAATAACAACTTCGAAGATTCTGTACATGATTCAGTAAGGAACTACCAATAAACTAGACAACACCCAGCCAGTACGTCACTCAGTACTATCCTTACACATTCTTCTTAGAGAGACTAATCCACAGTCCAACGGTATGTGGAATAAAAGACCTCATACTGTATTCTCTGCTGTAAATGTTGTACTTTATTGGAACCGATAAATGAGGGTAAATGTGGTATCAGTGTTGCTAGATCATTTTTACAAAAATCTGCAGGATCTCAAGTTATTCATAAACTCAGTGATTCATAATTAGGATGAAATTTGGACAATATAAACAACGTTGTTTCTTACCACAACAAAAATATCTCCAGGCATTTCACCATTTTGCTACAAATAAAAAATACTGGAAGAGTATAATTTTTTTTTACTCTACTAAACATATTCAAAACAGATTGTGTTACCGGTAATTCCTGTGGACTGGAAATTACGAAAATTTAAAAGTTACTTTGCTAATATAAATATGTCCAAATTAAATAAATACACTTCATGAACTTATGTATGCACACTCGATCGTAGAAAACCTCAACTTCTAGTGGTTAACCTAACATCTTGATAAGATGAAAGCCAATTCGTCTTCCCAGTCCACCAGTTATCAAGGGTATTGCCATTATTATGAATGAAGGATTTCCAGCATTACAGTGAGTGTTAAATACAGCCTTTTAAGTTGCTCCTCGTATGGATAAGTCCTCAGGCCAGGTTGGTAGCTCAGCGCTGTATTCTCATTGGCCAAGATTTCTTCTTTCAGTTTTTCTCCAATTTGCAATGGTGATTATGCAAAAGTTAGTACATTTTACTAATAAAATCACCATACTAAGAAACTGAGAGTATGGCTGCAACATTGTAGTAACTATCCCGACTCATTCAGAACAAGTAGATCATTTCAAATCGTTAGAGTAATTGTATGGCCTAAATGGTTTAAAACGTACTAACCTAATCGTAGCCCAAGTCTTATACTACGACACCCAGGTTACTTCACTCATAGCCTGTTCCAAATTGAATTTAAAACACTGCATTGCGTTGTATATTAATCTAAGACATAAACGACATAAACTTACTGTTAGTTCAAATGGTGTATTCAATATCCCTAGCTTGAATTAGAATGAGATTGACATGAGCACAATCTCTATTTCATAACCCTCATCCAAAGCACACCTCAAGAAATTCTCCTTACATTTAGATATGCATATCTCCTAAAGGAAATCTCCTTAGCTGAACTTAAAGATGAAAGGGAATAATTAAGTGGACTTGAGGCACCGACAACTATGGCTGCATTCCCTTTTCTTGAGTCTCTACTAGATGGAAGTACACTGCACCAAGGCTGTTAAGCATATACTGTGACTGTCCAAAATATAACCTGCAATAGCACCCATTTTAATGTTTATGAGAAGCTGCAAATTAATTGGAAAAATATAAAAAAAACAATCAATCAGTATAATGAATTTTAAAATTTGTAAATTTTATGATTTTACTTAATTTATTTTAAATTTTAATATACCTTTTTAGTGAGTATGTATGGAAGCATGAGTTTAAATGTATTTATTGTGTGAGTGTGTTCCAGTATGAAAGCGTATGCCTTTTTACAGCTTTTAATTTCATTTTCATTTTCGTTTATCATCATTGACAAGTGACCTATTAGGTCCCAGTGCTAGGCTTCTAACCTAGACTTGTCATTCCATCCTAATCCTTTGGGCCAGCCCTATGAGAGCTGATGGTCAGCTCAGTGGTCTGGTTAAACTATTTTAATAATAATAATGTGACGAGACTGGTCTCACGACCGTCGCCAACCAACACCAAATGTTCCACTAACAACCAGACAAACAACCGATGCTGGTAGTTAAGCACTATTACACGTATACTTACAATTAAATACACAAAACAGTGTCTTTAATTACTAAATTATATCTTTCTTCTAACTAATATGCATTTTCACTTTACGTAAATTTAGAAAGAATACATAAAACTATACCACAACTTGCAGAAAAGTACAATCTCTCTTGTTGAAATTTCACCAGCAACGTTTCCTGAATGTCAAACACCCACCAACCTGCTGATGACCTGTCTGCAACATTGCATATACATACATTCCGTGTTAGCATTTCCCAATTTATTATTATTATTATTATTCAGAAGATGAAGCCTTTTTATATGGAACAAGTCCACAGAGGCCATTGATTGAAATTCAAGCTTCCAAAGAGTATGGTGTTCATTAGGAAGAAGTAAGAAGAGATAAAGGGAAATGCAGAAAGAAAAGGTCCCACTCTTATTAAAAAAGAAAAATATACAGATTGATAAATTAACAATTAGATAAAAAGGTATTGAAATGCAAGGAGAATAGTATTAGCTCAGTAATGCATTGCACGACATCCTCTGGGAGGCTGTCCCACAGTCCAACGGTGTGAGGAATAGAGGACCTCTGGAACTGAGAAGTTTGACAGCGAGGCACATTTACTGCATAGTGATGCTCCTGTTCAGCAAATCTGGTTGCTCTCGGTAGGAAAAGAGAATCAGGGATAAATTCTGAATGTGAAAGCTCTCTGTTGAAATACAACTTAGGAAAAAGTGACAAACAAGACCATCCATCGATGGTGTACTACTATTAGGAAACGGAAACCTACGACCACGAACCACTCTATCTAAAAGAGATAAATCTGTGGCAGAAGGAGACATGCACACCGGAGAGCAGTATTCTAGTAAAGGTAGTACAAATGACCTAATACAGGTTGCATTGATTTTGTCACTGTTATAAATATAAGAGACCTTACGAACAGTACCTAACTTTTGTGCAACATTTGCTGAAACTTTCCTTAGATGTTTTTCAAAAGTTAGATGTGAGTCAAAAGTTACACCTAGAATATTTAAAGCTTCAGACTCATTCAGCAAAGTTACATCCACGTGAAGGGGGGGATGGGGTAGGAAATCGGTATGGGATCTGCTAATCAACAGTGTTTTTGTTTTACTGGAGTTCAGCCTCATACCCCACCGACTACGCCATTCCCTGATCCGGTCCATGTCCTAATTGAGGATCAGGCCAGCTTCATTTCTTAAAAGTGGAGACTTTGCTACACCCCCAAGTGTTGCATCATCAGCATGCTAAACAATTTGTTTTCCAGGCCAACAACCATGTCACTTGTATACACTAAAAGTAACAGTGGGCCAAGAACACTGCCCTGTGGAACTCCAGACACAATACGTCTTGGTTCACTACAGATGCTGCTGCCTACCTGTAAGGAAATCTTGAAGTAATCCTAAAACATATCCTCCTGTTCCAAGATTCTGAAGTTTACAAATAAGGGCCTTGTGATTTACTAAATCGAAAGCAGCACAAAAATCTATCTGAAATACACTGCACTCAAAACCCTTATCAAGGTTCCCTTGTAAATGGCATGTCAAGTCTAAATGAGCATCGCTGGTGCCCAACTGCTTCCTGTATACATATTGACTATCAGCTAACAATACTTTAGATTAAACATACTTATATAGTGGCTTAAAAATAAGTTTTTCAGCATTTTTGGAGAGCATAGGTAGAATAGAGATTGGCTGCCGTTACTGCAGTCTGCAGATATGCCACTCTTTGGAACAGACACTGTATTACTAAGCTTGCATTCATCCGCTAGAAACATTTTTTTTAAAAAACCAAGGGAAGAAACCATCAGGGTCTTCTCCACCCCCACCTATCAAGTTTATCCAGAATTTTCTTAACATCCTTGGAGCGAAATGGAAATTTTGTAAGAAGAGGTTCAGGATGACAAGTATTAGGGAGGGGGACGTCTTCAACTGACTGCTTACAGTAGCTACAAAAGCTTGATGAAGCAGTTCAGCCTTTTCCCTAGGGTCAGTAAGCAATCTACCATCATCTGTTAGTAGTGGTGGAATGGAAGACATGCATGACCCAAAGATGGATAATGCCAGTTTGGTCCACCACAGATGAGGCTGAGTAATTCCTTCAAGTTTCCGCTTCAAGGAATTGTAATGTCTCTCGGCTGTATTGTAAGTTCTGTTTGCTACAAATAAAAAAATACTGAAAGATATAATTTTTTTTACTTTGCTAAACATATTCAAGACAAATTATGAAAATTTAAAAGTTACTTTGCTCACATAAGCTTGTCCAAATTAAATAAATGTTTCCCACGAGACATAACTTCTATATTTCTTGACGGACAAGCCTCTTAACACTAAACTTAAAAGTTTACCTTTCAAAAGTTGAGAATTAGCGTCTTAATACTGATTAAAATGAACTACAATTTGGTACTGTATAGATGTTGACGTGAAATAACTTCAGCAGTGTCGTTTTGGTACCTTGTAAGGGGAGGGCTTTGAATTCTGGAACAGTTTTCACTGGTATAACTCACGAAATGCTAGTATTTAGAGTAGGAAAAAAAATTAGAAGGGCTATACAGACTCGTTCTTTTACAAACAATAGTTGTCATAAAAAGTGAAAATTCAAAATTTTTTGGTTTAATAATGTCAGAAAGTTGCCATCAAACAAAACTAGGTTATCGGGCAGGATTCAGTGACTTTTTTTAGAATTTTCTTTAGTGCCTATTTACTATTGCCTTTAAAGCTATGTGAATAATTAATTTCTTTTAAATTAGTGAATAATTCATGTGGTAAATCTGATTATTAGATTCAAATTAACATAAAGATTTGCATGTCGTCATTTATCGTCTCTTAATCAGTCGGGTCGCGAAATCGCTAATATGTAACTTGCACAATACCGTACAAACGGCAAGAAGAATTCTAAAGTTTGAATGACAAGACCTGAAGGTTCACCATTCAGAGCATCTTGTTAATTTACCTTAACAAAGAAATCAGAGTTCTGCAATTTGCACTTCTATTATTTTGTACACATGGTGAGTAAACCGATATTTTTTGTAAAGCTCTATTCTCTGCTGTAAATGTTGTACGTTATTAGAAATGATAAATGAGGGCAAATGTGGTATCAGTGTTGCTAAATCATTTTTCCAAAAATCTGCAGGATGTCAAGTTATTCATAAACACTGTTTCATAACTAGGATGAAATTTGGACAATATAAAGAACATCGTTTCCGATCACAACAAAAATAAATCTGGGCCTTTCCCAATTTGTTACAAATAAAACTGAAAGAGCATAACTTTTTGTACTCTGCTAAACATATTCAAAACAAATTATGTTACCGGTAATTCCTGAGGACTACAAATTACGAAAATTTTGGCAATAAGGAAAATGGCCGCCACCCGAAATGAGAAATAAAATTTTTCCAGACTAATATTTCAATTACTTTAAGTTGGTGCTTCATTTTTGCTTTAAATATTATAGTTTAAAGCATAAGGTTTATAATAATGCCATAGAAATAGAGGTAGGCTGTTTAAATGAAAGAAAATTGATAAATTTCAAATGAAATAGAAAAAATAAATGCATTATTATTTTCGATCAACATGTTTCCTTATTCCTAGCTGCTGATCATCAACACCTGTAATATTAGCAATATTTATATAGAGTAGAACCCTTATTTATATTAAAAAAAAAAAAAGATAATAATAACAGAGAACATAATTAGACTGTTTTAAGAAAATTGGTACATTTGGAGTAAAATAGAAAAAAATAAGTATATGCTTTTTCATTTTATATCAGTCGCTTTATGTTTCCTTAATCCTAGATGCTGATCATTAACACATGTAATATTATCAATCCCAACGTAGTATAGAAGCATTATTCATACAAAAATAATAACAGATAGCATGTTGCTGTAAACAATACCGAAGGGCTGCTACCCATCATCAAAATCCTCCTCTTCATCATCATCATCATTATTTACATAGACTTTAGTGTTTGCACAGTTATTGCACTCCCCACGACATATACAGTGAACTGTACAAGGTAGACGCTTTTTAGAACAGCTACATAAAACACACATGTTTACAGCTACATTTGATGTTTACTAGTAGTTCTGGAAGTGCTGAAGGCATATCTGTCATTACTGGATCATTTGATCCATCTACTTTAAGCCTGTACCCAGCATAGTCCTCATATTTGAGAACTGTTTTCGGGTTGCGCCAGGTACATACTTGAAAATGAACCCTTAGACAATGAAACTGGCACGACCTTTCAGTTCGTGGTACCCTTTCTATTGGGACATATTTTTGTGGGAGAAGTAGTGTAGAGGAACCTAAGCTTACTTAGGGGTTTCAGTGCATGAAAACTACCTCCTTGGTACAGCAGTGATACATATTCCAATGCCACATCTAAAATATCATCAATGTTGGCATTACCATCTCCAAAAACAAGCACATCATGCGTTAGTTTTTAGGATAACATCAAGAGTTTCATGTGTTTTACCTTTCCCATCCCAAAAAAGGCTGAGGTGGTGTCACACCCAGACATAGCATGTACGAATGGAAGGCACATGCACATTTCACATCCTAGAACCTCTCTGGCCACATTTATAGACAGCATATGTTGCTTGGTTTCCATGTAAACTTTGGATGTTGCGTGATGAAGGAGAAGAAACAGTATAACTGTATCATCAGCTGCTACTTTAATGGGGCCTTACTACAGTAGTAACTGTTTCATCTAGAACTCTCCTCACAATTATAACGTCTGCATCTCCTTTTTCATCAGCATGCTCCACTTTAATACCTGCATCTTCTAGGCTCTGATATATTAACCTGATTAGTTCCTGCTTGTTGCGTCTATTAGAAAGAAATTTTTTTTTGTCAGATGGATTGGGAGAAGTGAGATTCAAGATCATATCTGGTGAAGATTTGCCTAGTCGACACCGCTTCTGTGCTTGATCTTTGGTTGTTCTAACTGTATAGCAATCAAATATAACATAAATAGGTAGGCCAGGACTTTTCCTCCGCATTACAGACTGCAAATAACTGTCACATGATGTGTCTACTGTTCCAATTTTTGGCCAATAATGACTGTGCAGCAAAGCACATCCATCAATCACCACTACTGTTGGCTTACTGATTTCACAAATAATATCAGGATCCATATGTGCGATAAATTGTGAGAGATGTGACTTTGGTGTATTTCTCATTCTTCCATCATCTGTGAAGAGAGAAGGGACAACTGCTGACAGCTCATAGGAGACGGTTGCCTCTGTAGGTTGACCTTGACCGTAGCATATAGCCAGAAGTCTCTGATATAACTCAGTGCTCGATATGAACAAATCCTCACCTGCCACTTTCACAGGTTTCTGCATTACCTTGAAAGTTTGAACTTGTTTTATTTTCATGGTTACTTGCGAAAAGGTCATTCCTGTTATTTGTTCTTGAATGGCTTTCCCAATCTGCAGTGATATTTCAACATTGACCCGTTTATCTGCAGTAATTCCACTCACAATATTTACCAAGTGATGTTCATCCTTAACACTGAAAAGGTTTTGTTTCCTTAGGAAGTCTAGAAATAACTGGAGGTGCTCATTATCACATTGTGCATGACTGGCGTTCATCTCTCTGTGCTGCTCGGACCAGGTTCAAGTGAATATGTTGGTCAATGATCTTACTGCCTCACTGTACTGGGCAATAACATGAGCTGTAAGTAACCATTTTGTCCGAGCTAACTACTTTGTGTGTAATTGTAATAGCCTATAGGTGTGGAGGATGGCGTAATAACAGAAGCATCTTAGCAGCAACATAACTTTATTTCCGTTACTGTTCCGACATCGTATCAACAACCCAAAACATGGCGCTCTTCTTGTGCAATACATTCAAAACATAGAATGTTCCTAAAGTTAAGGGAGAATGCCCCAAGAGTTAAGGTACATAGTGCATTACAGAAAATGGGTTTTATTATGGACACTACATCCCTCCCTTATTGAGCATTCAAACTCAACACCCATGCTACAAAACAATGTAAAAAAATCAAGGCTCTCTTCCTTTACAAAACACCAGGAAAAACATTTTACAGTCAACAGCAACTCAGCATAAATGACATCATACTGTATGCACAAAACTTCATTACCTCACATAGTCATTCAAATATCTAGGACGTTTCCTTACCCTAGTAGACCTTTCAACAATATCAGCACCTGGTGTAGGTCTACTTGATGTAGCATTATTATTTGAATTAACATTTGGCTGTTCCTGACCTGACACTGAACTATTTACATGAAACTCATCATTGTCAGGTCTAAAATGGAATTCATTAATATTACTGAATTCACCAACATCATTACTACAATCATTCCAAAACTCAAACTTATCTTTTTCATTTTCAAAATTCATTTTTTTTTTTTCATATGAACAACATTCCTCCTCCTTTGTATTCACTCAGTACTCTCAACTTGAACACTATTACCTTTTTTCTCAATGACTCTATAAGGTTCACTACAGAAATTTGGTGACAATTTATTTTTTTACTTTGTTGTAAAACTACTAAATCACCTTTACTTACTTGTCCCTCTTTTACATAGAATTTCTTATCATAGTACTCTTTCCCCTTTTCTTTACATTTTTGGTCCCATATTCTAATCTCATCATCACAACCAGTTTAATCTAAACACATTTCAGGCAATTTTGTTCTAATTTTCCTACCATACATGATTTCAGCAGGACTAACATTAGTTACAGTATGTGGAGTGGATCTGTAAGCTTTAAGAAAAGTATTTAACTCTTTTCTCCAATCCTTCCCTTCAGCTCTAATTGTTTTAATAGCTTTCATGATAGACCTATTTTGTCTCTCCACTTCACCATTAGCTTGAGGGGAATAAGGTGTTACTTTTCTGTGACGAATACCATTTACCCTTACAAAATCTTTAAACTCTGCAGATGTAAACTGCACACCATTATCAGTTACAATGAGCTCTGGTAAACCATGAGATGTAAACCAATGATCAAGACATCTTACCACCTTGGTAGTACTAGTCGAATACAGTATTCCTACTTCAAACCATCTAGAATAATAATCCACAGCAACTAACAAACTCTCACCAGTTGGTAAAGATCCACATATATCAACACCAATGTGTTGCCACGGCCTATCAGGTTAAAGGAGTAGGTTTCAGGGGTTCTGGCTTATTATTACTACTCATTAACAAACATGCTTTACAATTTCTTACATAATGTTCCACTTCTTTATCTAATCCTGGCCACCACACTTTCTTTCTTAGTCTACTTTTACATTTTACAATTCCCTGATGGCCTTCATGAGCCATGAATACCTAAAACATACAATCTAAACCTTTCACAAGCCCAAACAACGGCAAGTGCCTCTTTTTCTGTCTGGGAGTACCGACGTTCAACATCTGTTAAAGATCTACTGGCATAAATTACAGGTTTGAAACATCCATTACCCTGTTTCTGTACTAAAATAGCTCCCAGTCCAATTTGACTAGCATCTACAATTACCTGAGTAGGTAATACTGGATTAAAATAAGCCATGCTCTCAGCAGAAGTAAGTCTCTTTTTAATTCCCTGAATGAATGTTCCTGTTCACTTCCCCAATGCCAAATTACATTCTTCCTAGTTAACCTTCTCAATGGTTCTTCAACAGTAGACAGATTATTTATAAACCTTCCACAGTAATTTACAAGACCAAGGAAACTCTAACCTCGTTTACATTTTGGCTTCTTAGCCTCGTTTACAGCTCTGACTTTGTCATCAGTAGGCTCAATGCCTCTCTTTGATAAAACATGACCCATAAATACTAGTTTTTCCATACCAAATTTACATTTATCTGGATTCAGAGTTAGATTTCTACTACACAATGTTGCCAATACCTTTTCCAGCCTTTTGTCATGCTCTTTGACATTAGTACCATACACAATTATGTCATCTGCTAGCACTTTAACTCCTTCACAATCATGTAATACTTGTTGTAAAATATGTTGATAAACCTCAGGAGCACAGTCAACTCCAAACAAACAACCGTTTGTACCTAAACAAACCTTTGTGAGTTACAAAAGTGGTTAAATATCTACTCTCAGGGTCTAACTCAATTTGATGAAAACCCCACTTCAAATCAAGTTTAGAAAAACAACACCACCATTCATATCAATCAACAATTCATCAATAGTAGGAATTGGATGTCTAGTTCTCAAAATAGCCTCATTGACTCTTCTCATATCAACACAGTCGCAATTCCTTACTATTACCAGGCTTTGGGACGAATACAGGAGCCGATACCCATTCCGTAGGTCCCTGTACTGGCTCAATGATATCCAAACCCAACAAATCATCAAGTGTTTTTTCCACTTGCCCCCTAATATTAAAAGGAATTCTTCTCATAGGTTGTGCTACAGGTTTCACATTAGGGTTAACATGTAATTTCAGTGAAAAATCAGTCAACTTACCCAGACCTGAAAAGCAAGTTTCATATTTAACTTTCAAACTGGAATACTTATCACATGCAGTACTAGTATTTATTGCATTTACGTCCTCACCAATCCTTAACATATTTAGTGATATGGCAGTATTTTTTCCAAGTAATTAACATCAATGACATCATTTTTCTCTACCACAATAAAATCTGCCTCCACACAACTCTCCCAGATGGAGATTCAATCTTACTGCTGAATTCTCCTCTTACCTTTAATGGAGTTGTGACACCATAAGGATACAGATTCTTATTACAGTTTCTTAAACATACAAACTTACTCAACATCTCAAAATCACTTGCAGTAATAACATTACAAGTAGCACCTGAATCAATCATAAATTTAATTGGCACATTACTAACATTAAAATTAAATGAAGTAGATGTTTCACAAATGCCTCTGACATTAAACAAATAATGATCCTCATAGTGATCATCATCATCATCATCATCATAAAAAGTTTCACTCTGAGAATCTTTAACAACACTGACATGCTGGTTTGGCCCAGAATGACCTCTGAGGCCTCTGGAATAATTTCCAGAACCACCACTTCTTCCCCTGGACTTTTTCATTCCAGGTTGTGACACTGACGCTTTAGGCTTATGATCTGACTCATAATTTGTATGAGGAACACTACTGAGGTTGGACCGGCAAACACGGGCCAAATGTCCAATCTTACTACACTTTCAGCATGCCTTATCCCTGGCAACAACACAGTCATTATGCCAATGACCTTGCAGACCACATCGCCAACAATTTTGATTGACACTAAAGTTAGGCTTACCATTTCTCAGCCTATTAGAATGCACAAAATTTCCTGCGCTTCCTCCTCTTTTTCCTTGAAATGTACCATTACCATGGGCTTGATAATGTAACTTATTCACTTTAAAATTATCTGGCCTAGGCCTAACAGAATCCTCTTTGATTTGCCTAGCCTGGCTCTCAGCCATTTCATGAGCTCTTGCCATCTCCACAATATTATCTAAAGTTAGGTTTCTTTCCCTTAAAAACCTTACTCTTAGTTTCTTAGAAAAACACTTCTCTATGATCTGATCCCTTAAATTAAAATTTACCTCAGCTGCAGGGTACTCACACGACTTAATCAAATTTCGTAACCTGGTTAAGTAAGCATCCATACTTTCGGATGGACCTTGGCAAGCTTGCCTGAAAACATGCCTCTCATATGCAACATTCTTCTTAGGCATAAAATGGTTATCCAAAGCTGCAACTGCATCATCAAAAGTATCACCAGCAACAGTTAATGTTCTAAAAATACGCTGTACTTCCATACCTGCTTGGTGAAGCAATATAGCTTTTTTCTGTTATACCACTACCTTGTATATAGTATGAAAAAGACTCCTTCCAGTCTGCCCACTTCTGGGAAACATTTGCCGACTCCTCAGGGGAAAATGCTGGTAAGGGCATTAACTGTAGCAGGGTAGCCATCGTCACAAGTAATCTAACTTAGGCTAAAGTTACTCACGTATCCAGTAGGGTAGGCTAACTAAGGCTACCATAGTCTAGCCTTGGCTCTATGCAAACTTGGTGGCTCCGACACAAACCAGGTTTCTGGATGAACAGGCTCTTGACACCTCATAACTTCGTTGCAGACGTCTCTTCACAGGTCATCTTCGTCGCCATTTGTAATAGCCTCTAGGTGTGGAGGATGGCGTAATAACAGAAGCATCTTAGCAGCAACATAACTTTATTTCCGTTAGTGTTCCGACATCGTATCAACAACCCAAAACATGGCGCTCTTCTCGCGCAATGCATTCAAAACATAGAATGTTCCTAAAGTTAAGGGAGAATGCCCCAAGAGTTAAGGTACATAGTGCATTACAGAAAATGGATTTTATTACAGACACTACAGTAATATTAATGAGACCTCCGTGTGTCTTTTCGGAGTTCATCAAACTTTGTTCATTTATCATGTCTGACCAAGTACCACTCCAGAACAGTATAGTCTGACAGCAATATTGGCCTTGAGCAAGACCTAATGGTCACTGCCAATAAGTCACTCTCCTCACTGATTGAAGTAATTAGTTTTCATATTTCTATTTTCATATAAAATTTCTGCACATTCTAACTAATTTATATTATATTTTTTCAATTAAAATCACATTAATTAATGCCTAAGGACATTCCTTGAAATTAATGCCTAAGGACTCTCCTTGAAATTAAATCTGTGACTGGGCTACTTGGATCCACAGACAAACATAAGGATGGAAGGAGACACACACACAAAGGGCAATAAATATGTCTCTCCCCTTGGTTGAGATAATAAGACAAATACTTGTATAAAAATGAAGAAATTAGTCTGATATGTACAAAGAGGATTCCATGGGGCATGAGGTGGAGAATACATCAAAGAAAAAAATCACATTCCATAAGGTTAATTGGGGTTGAATTTCTTTTGGTATACCTTGACATATATTGCAATCATAAAAAACAAAAATTTGCTTTTTATACTCAATGCCTGGGTTTGGCCAAGTTCACGCCAATTTTCAGTGGCCTAAATATGCTTTGGGCTGCAATGAAAGCAACTAAAAATGTCCCTAGCAAGGTCTTCTAAAGATGGAGGCAATTTACGACAAGCATAAGATACTTCATAATAAATAACTCGAGAATATTATTCTTAAGAAAAGAAGAAAGGGAGTGAAGTGCTCCTGACATTATTACAAAATAATCCCACTAAGCATGTCCCTCAATATAACATTTATAAAGCAGATTTGGAGCAATATGAATTCCACACTAGGAATAGCCCACCATTTGAATATTTAAAAGACCATAATGGAACTAATAAATTTCTTGTTGATATCATTACAAATGCTGCTGATAAAGCAATACCAAAATCAAAATCTCATCCAACAAAACACAGTCCCATGGTGGTCTGAAAACTAACAGAATTAATCAAAATAAAACACCAAATTGGAAGACAATTAGATAATTTGAATAGAAAGTTCAGTAAAATAAACAAAACATGACCGATATTAGAAGGAACTTTACAAAAAATAATATATTATTATTAAAAATTGAAACATTAAAACCTCTTTATAACAAAATATCCGCAAAATTTAAAAGAGAAGTAATTCAAGGAAGAATCATTTCATGGAGGAAATATGTATCAGATCTCTATAATAATACTGCCATGCAAAAAACATGGGAAATATTCAGGAAAATAAATGATACCCATGTTAAACCACCTAAGCATGCCATATTAAAAGATGGGAAAAGAATACTTGATCCTAAAGATTTAAGTTATGTAATAGGAGAAAATTTAGCAAAAGTAAGTAGTGACAAAAATTTGTATGAACATTTCCGTACAAAGAAAAGTTGTATAGAATTAATAAAAATAAATTTTGAAACAATAGAAGATATATATTATACTAGAAAATTTAATATGTCAGAGTTGGAATATGCTCTCTTGAACAGCAATAAATCCGCTCCTGGAGGTGACAGCTTTTGTTTTGAGATGATCTGCCACTTAGCACGTTAGGCAAAGTCATACTTATTACAGTGTTATAATCATTTATGGCTTCGAAACTTATTTCCAGATGAATGGCATAAAGCTATAATAATTCCTATCCCCAAACCTGGACTTGGCCCCAGTGCCAGGGCTTTTGCCCTAAATATCATACATCCATCCATCCCCAAACCTGGAAAGGATCCCAGTAATGTAAATAATTACAGACCATTTTCTTCAACAAGTTGCTTATGCAAATTGCTAGAGAAAATGGTAAATGCTCGACTAGCATGGCACATTCGAGAAAATAGAATTTTTACTCACATTCAGTTCGTGTCACAGTGTAACAGATCTACATTAGATTCTCTCTCTAACTTAGACGACCATATATGTAGAGGTCTTGAACGAAAACAAATTACTGTAGCCATCTTTTTGACATTGAAAAAACATATGATACTACATGGAGGTATGCTATACTAAAAACTTTACAAAACAACAACATCCGTGGACATTTACATAGGTTTATACAAAGCTTTGTGACAAGTCGCAGCTTTCAGGTGAGAGTTGATGATGTTCTGTCTAGAACATTTCCACTTGAAAATGGTGTTCCACAGGGAAGCTTCCTTAGTTGCACACTGTTTACTTTAGCAATTAATGATATCAGTAATAATCTACCTGTTGGCATTAAAAGTAACCTGTATATAGATGATTTTGCCATATATTATTCAGCATCTCAAATAAAACATGCAGAACGAATCATTAATAAAAGCATAGTAAAAATAGATGACTGGGCCTCATCTGTAGGCTTTAAATTTTCCATAGATAAAACTCAAGTAATCATGTTTTATAAAAATAAAAAGTGGAAAAAAGGTGAAGAAATAGATTTAAAAATCAGAAACCATATTATACCAACTGGCCGAACAGCAAAATTTTTAGGATTAGTATTTGATGCTCACTTGAACTGGAAAGCCCACATTACATATGTAAAATCTATAAGTAAAAGAGCATTAAATATAATTAGAAAACTATTGAACACTACCTTGGGAGCCGATAGACATACCCTTATTGTACTGTATAAAGCAACAGTTCTGTCCATCGTTGATTATGGAAGCAAAGTATATGACCCAGCATCTGACGCAGCACTGAAAATGTTAGACCCTGTTCACAATGAAGGCCTTAGAATATGCTCAGGAGTCTTTAGATCATCACCAAAATCATCGTTACAAGTTGAATGTGGTGAACTGCCTTTGTCTCTCTATAGAGAGTTAGTAACAATGAAAGGTGCTCTAAGAATTCAAACAAGTAATTCTCCAACAAAAAAATTATTTGAATTAAGAGATGTATTTATAAATAACCATCCACCACCTTTCCCAATCAGAGCTAGAAGATTGTTCGAGTTGCTGAATATAAATATACAAGTGCCTTTAATAGTAAAATCACCTCCTCCCTGGACAATGAATGAAATGAGAATTTGCACACACCTCAAGTATTTATCAAAAAGTAACTTATATATACCAGAACACCATAGACAACATACAATAGAGCATATAAGCCAAAAAGATCCACATTACACAATATGTACAGATGGATGTAAATCAGAACACAGAGTGGGATATGCTGCAGTGTCCCAAGACAAAACTTATCAATTCTCTCTTCCTAATAGTGCTTCGGTATTTACAGCAGAATTGTATGGAATTGCATCAGCTATAAAAATAATTAAAGAATCATCATCCAATAATTTGGTGATTTTTAGTGACTCGAGAAGCGCTATAGAAGGTATTCAAAGTTACAAATGAAAAAATAATATAGTACAACAAATTAAATTATATCTCCATAACTTATATAATAATGGAAAAAATGTAGAAATATGTGGGATCCCTGCCCATGTAGAGATCAAAGGAAATGAAGATGCAGACAAAGCAGCCAAAGAAGCAACTCACATGACAAGCTCAAATGTGGAATATCCCTGTTACTGATCATGTAACACACATAAAAATGGGTATCATAAATAAATGCCAATACATATGGAATGAAGAACCTGAAAGTAATAAATTGAAACAAATAAAACATAATATTAAAAAATGGAGTTCATCATATCAGAGAGGGAGACGCACAAGTAATTCTAACTCATCTCAGAATAGGCCATACTCGTCTGACACATGGGCACTTAATGAGCAGCCCACGTGGCCCGGCTCCTGAGTGCTCAGAGTGTAGGGTGATGATAACGGTCAGACGTGTTATGTGAGTGTCCAAAGTATGACCAACAGCAACTGTCAACTTTTGGGAATAAATCAATAAATGAAATTTTGTCTGAATCTTTTACATTTTCAGTCATTCCGATTTTATTGTTCATGACGAACTGTGGTTTGATAGATAAAATATAAAAATAAGTAAATAATAAAAGCACGAAAACAGCATTTGTCAAATTTAAATTTAAATCGTTTTTTTTTAAATTACTTACTTATTATGAATTTTAATATACCTTTTTAGTGTGGAAGCATGAGTAAATGTATTTATTGTGTGTATGTGTTACAGTATGAGAATGTGTGCCTATGTGGTATTTTATCCTATGCCAGTATAAGAGCTGAAAGTCAGCTCAGCGGTCTGGTTAAACTACTTTAATACTACTACTACTACTCAATGTCTTGGTGAGCAGTGTGCACATCTGAGTTAATTAAGTCTGAGGTATTGGAAACTTGTACATTTATATTATTTGTTCTGAATGACTGCAACTGATCAACATGAAGTTTTGGAATCTTTCCACCGACATTAACATTATAATGTAAATTTCCTATCTTCCTGACAGTTTCTCCTTGTACCCATTTTTTTGGTGTATTGTATGATCTTACCATGACATAACTTGGAGTGAAATGTCTCACCTTGGGAAGTTGGAAGTTTTTTTTTACTTGATCATAACCTTTCTGTTCTAATTGACTCTGCAAGCTAGGATATGGTATTTACAGTCTTTTGTTTAGGTTTATATGGAAATCCCCAAGGGGCTTGTACTAAACATGCCATAGAGGTGGATACATACTGGATTAAAACCCTTCGGGGTCACTATCTGAGAAAATTATTGTGACCTTTTTTCCTGTGACTTTTTTACCTGGATTGAACAGACCATCCGTCAGTGTCCCATGTCATGACTGCTAATGTTAGGAAACAGAAACCTACCACCATGAACCTTCTGTCTAAAAGAGATGAATCTCGGGCAGAAGCAGACTTCCTCACCAGAGAACAGTATTCTAGTAAAGGAAGGCAAATGACTTACAACAGGTAGTGTTGATTTTATCATTGTTACAAATATATGATGTCCTACATGGTATGCAGACCGTTTGCCGAAAGACAATTCTTCAAAAACAATTAGTCCAATGATTAACTGGTCGAACTGACAAGTAGTATAACAACAATTCATCGAAAAACGATTAAATATGCTTATAATAAAAGCAAATGAAAAGGAAATTTTTTCTTAATACTCTTCATAGCTATCATTTCAAAAGCAACATGAATGGAGGAAAATGGAGGAAACAGTAAATTTTACCTTGTTTTATAAAGCTGTTTTAGTTCCTCGCTGGGTGAGTGGGTTCCGTTCTCAGCTACCACTCTGTTGGTCGCGAGTTCGAATCTCCGACCGGCCAGTGAAGAACAAGAGGAATTTGTTTCTGGTGATAGAAATTCATTTCTCGCTATAATGTGGTTCAGATTCCACAATAAGCTGTAGGTTCCGTTGCTAGGTAACCAATTGGTTCTTAGCCACGTAAAAATAAATCTAATCCTTTGGGCCAGCCCTAGGAGAGCTGTTAATCAGCTCAGTGGTCTGGTTAAACTAAGATATACTTAACTTACTTATATCATATGTCTCTTCATCCTTCTGGTTTGTGAAGCAGTATATCAACAGTATTGTTTTATTATCACCTATCAGTACATAATTGGAATACAACTGAGTTCTAATCGGTGCATATTCAAATGTGCCTTCACACAATCAAGCGCATTTCTGAGCTAAGAGATCTAAATATCTCTCAGTGCCATAAATTCTTATTTTGTCATCTTTGGAAAGTTTAAAGTTTTTCATGTTGAGAAATTTAAATCCTCATTTTCTTGCTTAGCCCTCGTCCTATTTAATGTACGTAAAAGAAAAGACTTTTTAGCAGTGCTCTTGCAACGCTTAGAGGTAAAGCACTTACAGCGTTATCTACGAGTATTATGCAACCATTAACTTCTTCAGTTTCATAAGCCCGTTGTTTTATTTGATCAATTGCTTTCAAAGCCGTATTACATGAATCGTTGGGTGGATGAGATTGCTGAGAAGGCTGACCATCAATCACATCATCAATCGTCTTCATTCTCGCATTAAACTCCTTGAGTTTTTCACATCAATGGACCTTGTGCCAGACGTTTTATCAACCTTGCAAATCCTCCGTAGAGGAGTTTTCTTACACCTCTTTCTGTCTTGACAAACTCCATTTTATTGAGGGGATATGGTTTTGAATTCAAAACTTTTAATATTTAAGTTTTTAAACTAAAGCATGCTAAACTACGAAAATACTTATTTTAGCCGTATTATGATAACGTATTAAGTTAATGAGACAGTTGAAAAACATTAGCCTTTTCGACTAACTGTCCTTTCATCAAATGGTCCTTCGAGCCTTTTGTATCTTGACCAGTTGTCAGTCGGCCGAACATGTTTCAGCCAGTTGTCCTTCTGCAAATAGTCAAGCTACCTTCCTACATATGTTACCTAACTTCCATGCAGCATTTGCTGAAACTTCCATCTGATATTTCTCAGAAGTAGTATGTGAGTAAAAAAGTACACCAAGTACGGTCAAAGCTTCAGACTCATTCAGCAGAGCCCCAACCACTTGAAGAGGAGGATTGGGTGGAAAATCAGTACCATATCTACTAGTCAATAGTGTATTTGTTTTACTGGAGTTCAGTCTCATATCCCACCAACTACACCATTGACTAACCTGCTCCATGTCACAATTGAGACTAAGGACAGTCTCATTTCTCATAAGTGGAGACTACTACACCCACAAGTGTTGCATCATCGACATACTGAACATTCTTGTTTTCAAGGTCTACAACCATATCACTTATATATAGTAAAGATAGCAACAAACTAAGAACACTACCTTGTGGACCTCCAGACACAGTAGGTCTTGGTTCTCTAAAGATCCTATCAACTTACTGCTGCCTACCTGCAAGGAAATCTTTAAGTGATCCTAAAATATCCACCCACTCCAAGATTCTGAAGTTTAGAAATACGTTCCTTATGATTTGCTAAATCGAAAGCAGCACTAAAATCTATTTGAAGTACTCTACACACAAAACCCTTATCAAGGTTGTCTTGCAAAGGGCATGGTAAATGTAAAAGAGCATTGCAGGTACCTTAATGCTTCCTATATGCGTACTGACTTTTCCACATGCTTGAATAGTGGCTTTAAGTAAATAGTTTTGCTACTTTGGAAAGCATACTATAGAGGGATGAATGTATTTTTTATATTTAGCATTTCCCAACGTTTTGTGTGAGAGAGAGAGAGAGAGAGCGAGTGAGTGTAATTGTTGTTGTGAGTGTTTCAGTTGTTGGAGTTTGTTTACGGCGCTGTCTGTCTGTGAAAATGTGGAAGAGATTTCGGTTTTGGGGGAGTCTTGAGTTGAGGTTCAACCTTGAAAGTGGATGGTCAGTTCGTCTGAGTTTTGGATACCGGTACCAACATTGATGGTGCATGTGTCTCTTCCTTTTTGCTCGTTTGTTGGTTGAGAGTCTGTTTTCGGTTTTGTTCAATGTGGTTTTGTGTGCTGTGATTGGCGACCGTGGACCTTTTATCCATCTCCAGCAACCGAGGATCAGGGTGAGTGTTGTGTGTGTTCTATGTATCTGTGTTGTGTGTTGTTTTTGTGGGTTTGAATTCCGCCACATTATTTTGACGCCCAACGTGGGGCAACTGGTGTTGCAGTTGCAATTAAGATTGGTGGCGGGTAGTGTGACTGGAGGAAAGGATGGAAGAGGAACTGGTGAGGTTGAGAGAGGAGTTGTGGCTGTCAAGAGAGGAGAATGCATGGTTAAAGAGTGAGAATGAGAACTTGAGGCTTCAGTTGGAAGAGATGGGATCATTGGTAAAAGGAGCGAAAGAGGAAATGAAAGGGGAGATGAAAGAGTCAGAAGATAGAATGGAAGAGAGGGTGGATAAAAAGTTGGAGGGAATGATGAAAAGTGTGGAAGAAATGGTGAAAGGTATATTCAAGGGTGTTTTTGGAGAAGGGGCTGTTGGAGGCAGGTCCTCTGGAACATGTGAAGGGGCAAGAGAGAAAGAAAAGGAGGAAGAAGTGAATGGAAGAGTGAGTGATGAAAGTGATGTGGGAATAGGAAGTAAGAAATGAGAGAATGAGAGGCAGGGTAAGGAAAAGGGGAATGAAAAGCAAGGGAAGGAACAGAGGGAAAGTAAGGATAAGTCAGGGGAAGAAAAAGGGAAGAAGGGAAAGGAAAGGAAACTGGTAAGAATGGTAAGGAAGTGGGAAAGGCAGGAAAGAAGGGAGAGGGTAAAGATAGTAGTGATAGTGAGGTGGATGGAGGTGAATGGATAAAAGTGGATAAAAGAGGGGAAGAAGAGTGTAATGAGTAAGATGAATGTAAGTGCGGAAGTGGACTCTTTGTATTCGGAAGAGGGTATGAAAGGACAGAGTGAAAGAAGTGAAAGTGAGAAGTGAGAAAGGCTATGTATGTGAGGGAGGTACCCCGGTGTGAAAGGTATGATGAGTATGGAAGTAGGGATGTGCATGATTTCTTTAGGGAGTATGAAAGGTTTTGTCAGGATAAGTATGGGGAGAGTAAGAGAGTGTGGGCACGAGAATTAGGAGAATATTTGACTGGGTTTTGCTTGATATGTATAGGGTTATTATGAGTGTGGGAGATGTTGAGTATGACAAGGTGAAAGCTAGACTAGTTGAGCAAGCGAGGCGTATGAAAGCGAGTGTTAAGTATAAGAGGAAGAATGGATTTGATGAGGCAAGAATGAAAGCTGGGGAAACCTTGTCACTGTATGCTTGTAGGCTGGAGACGTTGGCGAGGAAGAAGTTTGGGGATGATGGGATAGATGAATGTAAGGAGTTAGTACGAAAGTTGTTAGGGACAGTGCCAGATGGAGTGAGAGAATTTGTGAACTTGAAGCGGAAGGAGAAGAAAAGATGGACGAGTGAAAGGTTGACTTGGGGATAAATTTTGGAAATTGTAGAAGATTATGAGCTTGACAGGGTTATAAAAGAGAGCAGAAGTGTGAGTGTAAGGGCTGGGGTAGATGAGAGAGTGCCAGAGTTTGGAAGCTTTAGGGATGCAGTGTTGAGGGGCCCAATGAGAATGGCCGATAGTGTAATAGATAGGAGTGTAAGAGCAAGTAATGTGGAGGTGCCAGTGAGGATGAATGGTGGGTTTGTAAGGGAACAATGGGTTGGACAGGTTAGGGATAGTAGTGTACAAAGGGAAGGTCGGTGAGTGGAAGTCGAGCGAAGTGTTTTAGATGTGGAAAGGAAGGACATACAAAAGAATGAGTGTAGGTGGGCTTTAGGAGTGTGTTTTGGTGTGGGCAATCGGGACATTTGGTAAGTGAGTGTACGAAAGATAGGGCGGTTAAATGCTACAGGTGCGGACAGGTGGGTCATATTGCTAATGGTTGTAGGGGTACACGAGTGAATGTCATATGTGGCAATTGCGGTAAGAATGGGCATTATGCGAGAATGTGTTCAGAACCGAGAGCGAAGTGTGTCGAATGTGGAATGGAAGGGCATGTATCAAGTGTATGTAGACAAAGAGGGTGACTGTAACAGCGAATTCGGGAAACTGAGTGTGAAGGGGGTTCAAATGGGTGGATCCTCTAGGATGCAAGCGGTGCGTGTGATGCATGTACGTGAGGGGTTGTTGCATGAGGAGGCTTTGTTGGAAAGACTGACGAGTGCTTGAGTGTGCAAGTGTGTTGTAAGGAGTAAGATTGATTGCGTTAGTAGATACCGGGTGTAGTATGAATGTCATATTTAAGAATGGATGTGAGAAATTGAGGAATACGTGTGAAATTAGGAATTGTCAGGGGGAAGTAAGAGGGATTGGAAATTTAGGGGTAGCAGTGATTGGAAGTGTGTGTGAATGGTTAGAAATTGGGGGTGTAATGATGGATGAAAGTGATTTTTGTGTGATTGAGAGTACGAATGATAAATATGATATTTTGTTGGGATGTAAGTTTTTTAAAAAATGCGGGATGGTGGTCCGTCCTAGTAAGAATGTAATTGAATTACGTATGAAAGGGGATGTGCTTGGGGACTTGTATTTGGGGAAGGATGGTAGGGTTGAACAAAAATTGTGGATGAGAGTGCCTGTAATTGTGACAGAGAGGGTAAAAGTGCCACATGAGATTGGAGAAGTTGTGAGTGTGAAAGTGGCATGGCCGGATAGCCTCGGGATAGCCAACAATGATAGTTGTGAGTATGTAGTTGAGGGTATAGACGTAAATAAATTAGTCAGGGCAAATGTGTGTGTATATGACGGGGTTTTGAACGTGGGAGATCCGAGGGTATATATAATGTCATTGCCGAGTGTCAGGAAGAAGCGAGTCCGAGGAATATGTGAGGGAGATTGCGTGGGAATATTACGTACATTGGTGAATGTGGATGATGAGAGGTACGTGAAGGTACGGCAGGTGATGACAGGTGATTTGAAAGGAGTTAATGATTGGACGTATGAGGAGTTGAAAGAAAGAGTAAAGGTAGATGAAAATGTAAGTGATAACATAAGAGAACGATTGAGGAGAATGTTGTGGGATAGGCAGGGGGCATTGAGTCGTGGAGACGAGGATTTTGGGGGATCGAAGCTTCCAGAATTTAAAGTAGTTCTGAAAGACGACACCCCCATATATCAGCGTCCCCGACATTTTTCTCCGTCTATCAATCGTGAGATAGAGGAGCAGTGTGAGGAGCTTGAGAGGGTGGGAGTGATTGAAAGGAGTACGAGCGCCTGGAATAGCCCCATTGTACCGGTACGTAAGCCAGATGGAAGTTTGCGAATGTGCGTGGATTATCGGAAGGTGAATGAAGTAACTGTGAAAGAGCGATTCCCGATGAATGTGGTGTCTGATTGTGCGTACAAGATGAATGGAATGAAAGTGTTTACAAAATTAGATCTGGTAAGGGGCTATTACCAGATGCCTCTGGAGGAAGGGAGCAGGCATATTACGGCCTTTTCTAGTAGTTCCTACCATGCCTCCCTCATGCCACTACCAGTTCCGAAGATTAAGTTTTGGACTGGCTAATGCGCCTGCTGCCTTCCAAAGGGCAATGAATGTGGTTCTGGCTGTGTTTGATCGCAAGAAGGTAACTGTTTTTATAGATGACATTTTGATTGCGAGTGAGACTGTAGAAGAGAATATGGAACTGCTTGAACGAGTGTTAGAAAGGTTGGAAGAAGTAGGAATAAAAGTAAAACTTGGAAAGTGTGCTTGGTTGGCTGGGAGGTGGAATTCCTAGGGCATATGGTGAGTGGAAGAGGTGTAAGGAAGAGTGATGAGTTCGTGAACAAGGTAAAGGAATTTCCACGTCCCCGGACCGTGCGTGAGTTAAAAAGGATTTTTAGGTTTAATTGAGTTTGGAAGGAAGTTTATAAGAGATTGACTGAATCGGGGAGATCTGGAAACCACTGACTGAATGGACGGGGAAGAAATTGTGCAAGATTGAAATGGGATACAAAGCAGGCGAAGGGAAGAACAATGTAATTGCGTGTGAGCAAGGCGTTTCGAGAGATTGAGAGATTGGCTGAGGCTGCAAGAGTGGATTTTTAATGACGATCATGGCTTTCCCGGACTATACAGTGAGCAATGCTGAAAGTAAAAGGGAAAAACTAGAATTTCTCCATTATTTTTAAGTACAGCTTTAACCTTCTTGGCATTGATGCAATCTTTGAAATAAATATAGTATTTGGGAGGATGCCTGGTTACAAATGCAGAAGGCTGGTGAATGGGGAAGAACAATTGAGAGTAATCGGTGGCAAGGTGCTCCATCTTGCATAAATGAGCAAAGGCGTTTTGGAAAGGACTAAGATTTCAAGAAATAAATCCGGTGATTGAAAAGGAATTGGCTGCTATAAGGTTTTTGTATTTTGATGAAAGCGTTGAAAGTATTTTTGTAATGGGGTGGATTTTGTAATACAGACGGATCATCATAACCGCTAGTATATATGGTTAAAAAGTACCCGAGAGCGCGTTCAATAATTTTTCAAGCAGACTTTTTTTCCATTATTTTTGAGAGAACGATAGATGGATCCATGTTTGAAACCAAAATGATGGCATCCTTCAATTTTTAAATTTTTTCTGCTAGTGAAGCAATTTTCAGTGATGAATCAAGGTCTGCCTGTCTTGTCAATTTCTGATATTGCACCACAAGAGGTTTGTGACCAGAGAAGTGCTCATCTTGCATAACATTGACTTGCCAGTTCCTTTAAAGGGACTAATTCATTTTCAAGACATTTTCTAAATCTCTCCATTCATTGGAAGTTTTGGGAGAATTAATTAGCTAGATGATAGGCGCTGAAACATAGATACCATCACATAAGCTGGGACAGCGCATACAATGACAGTGATTTTGATGCATAGCGGTTATCACTGAAGGATTTGTTCTTGCCAGCGGACAATAAAACAACAGAAAACCCTTTCCCAATCCTTTTCAGTCCACTTCAAATATTTTTCTGAAAAAAGGATCCTTTTTCGAGTTCGCTTTTTTTCTTTGCTGCAACTGATATGGTTAAAAGGTCTTCTGACCGATGTTTTCCGTTCGATACGTTCCTAAGCAGGGTTTTGAGACTTCAAAATTTTAGTTTTAATAACAAGGTTTTAAAATGTTACAGAATGGGTTTTGTGGCCTTGAGCCTTTCTTAGGGTTAGTGATGAATCAACTGGGGCGGGACAATGAAGATTTGTGGTAAACAACAGTATGACTTGGAGAAAGGTGTGAATTTCTGCTTTTTAACCAAGGATTGGAAGTTTTTAAAACAAAAGGTGATGAATGAAATGCATACATGATGGCCGACCTTTGTGAGTATCGTGAGTGATTAAAAATGCCAGAAGGAGAAGGAAGGGAATTAGATGAGGAGGAAAAGTTAGTGAAAGTGTTGTTGGTAGTGGCTGAAATATTTAAAATTACAGTACGATTGTTCTTTGGATGGAATAGGCTGGTGGAGTATAAAGGAGGTGTAATTTGGGAAACAAAGGTGGTGAATGAAAATGGTTTGAATGTAATTTTAAATGTTCAATGTGGAAAGGATAATTGTAGCTGGCTGGTTAAGAAAGGTTGATTGTAAAACAACAGTATGTAGGGGAAAATGAGGGAATAATGGGTTGGGGTACATGAATGGTTGAGAATATGAATGAAGATGAATGCGATGAGGATGGTTGTGAGGAGGAAGTTAAGAAGGTGAATGTAGCGATTGTTCTTTGGATGAGAGCTGGTGTATGCATGAAGGAAAAGGTATTTTAAATTAGTAACGATAATGTAGTGGTGAATCAGAGTGAATATTGTAGTTTGGTAGATTGAAGATGAGCACAAGTTGTGAGGAAGCTTAGTGAGTAGTACATGCAGTGAGTTAATTGGAAAGGAGTGATTGGGATGTAAAAAAGAAAATCAACAAGTGTAAGGATACATGGTTTGGGACAATTGGGAGTGTGTTAGTATGGGAGGAGTGTGTTAGTATGGGAGGAAGTACAATTAAAAATTCAGTTAGTGGGATTTGAAATAATACATAATTTTGTAGTCATGGATGAGAATGATATGCCAACATGTTTTTATTAGGAATTGATTTTATGAGAATGCATGATATAAGTGTGGATGTCGGGAAGGGAATTTTAGGAAAGGGCGGCAGGGAAATAACGAAGGTTAAAGGAGGGATGTGTCTAAAACTAGTTTTGTAGGTATGGTAGATATTGCAAGGAGTGAAAATGATTTGTTGAGTGAAGAGGAAATTAAGCAGATGCAAAATCAGTGCATGAGAATAAGTATGTTAAGAGAGTGTGTGTTAGAGGGTGTAAGAGTAGGAAGTTGGCCGTGTGAGTTAGAAGTGTATAAGCGAAGTGCTAAGAGATTTGTTGTATGTAAAGGTATAGTTTATTTTTTGCATCAGGAAGGAATGTGGGATGGGGAAGTGTATGTGCCAGTGTTTTCGGAAGATGCAGCCGTGGGTATGTGTTTATTAGTGCATGATAGGTTTGGGCATCTGGGGAAAAATAAATTATGGGAATGTATGAGAGAGAGATTGTATGTGCCTGGATTGAATAAAATTTGTGCGGATGTAGCGATTACGTGTGCGGACTGTCAGAAGGGTAAGTATCAAAGTGTGCATGCGAATCCACCTGTGTTGCGATTGCAGATGAAAGAGTTATTTGAGATGGTTGTGATTGATTGTGTCGTTGCCTGTGACTGCTAGAGGACATGTGGGAATGGTTGTAATGGTAGATCATTTGAGTAAGTTTGCATATGCAGTAGCGATTCGAACAAAAAGAGTGAGACTGGCGAGAATGGTGGGTCAAGTGATGTTGCCAATGTGTGTGTGCAAGCCGGCGTGAATGTTGAGTGACAATGGGCCTGAATTTATTGGATGGGAGTTTGAGCAAATGTTGCGTGATTGGGGCATAGAGCATGTGTACTCTCGCCATTATATGCCCAGTGCAAATGGATTGGCGGAGCCAACGGTGAGAACATTGACGGAGATATTACGTATGATGAGTGAATGTGATAATGATTGGGATGTAAATGTTGGGTGAGTGTTGTGGTTATACAACGCCACCGTACATAAGGGTATTGGTATGTCTCCATGTAAATATGTATTAAATTTTGAAAAGATTGTGAGACCGAGATTGGGTATATCTGAGAATGATAGGGAGGTATGGAAGAAGGCGCATGAGAGGTTTGAAAGTTACAAGGTGGGCGAGAAAGTGTTGAAAGAAGTAATCGAGAAAGGGCGGTTGAATGTAAATAAAGTGCATGAAAAATTTGAGGGTCCGTATGAAGTGTTGGAAGTTGGTCCCAGCGGGCTTAGTTATGTTGTAGGGGAAGTATGTGTAGATGGTAGTGTGAGAGAAATACAAGCGCATCATAACCAATTGCATAGATGGAAGGATGTACCAGAATATGTGAGAGAGAATGGGGTGTATAAATGGTTGAAATCGAATGTGGGTGAACCAAGTATGCATGAGAGCTTGTGTATGGAGGATCAGCAATTTGTTTTGATAGAGTATGGTAGGAAACGTAAGAAAGGGAAGAACGTAAGTGAATGGAATGATCGTAAGTTGTGTGATAGGGGTGTGAGTGCCAAAGTGGAAATGAGTGATAAAGCGTGTAATACGGATGAATGGGATGGTATGAATAGAATTATAGCATATGCGGGTTTGATATAACTGAGTTGACTGAACGTGTAGGGGTGAGTGAGCGGTTGGAGGTGGCGAAAGTGTAAGAGTAAGAGAGCGTAGCAGTAATATACGAGTGATTGAAAGCATGAATGAATCGTTGCAAGAATTGGAAAGGTCAATGAGCGAATGGGATGGGTTAGTTGAAGAATTGGGGAGGTATTTGGGAACGAGTTAGAGGGTATAGATGAGATTGTGGATGAAATTGAGAGTGGTAATAGTGAAGAAGATAGCGTGAATCTGAGAGAGAATGGGGGAGAAAATGTAAATCTGAATGTTGCTGGAAGAGAGAGTGGTTCTGAGAGAATGATTACGTGCCCGCAAACGCGTTCTAGAGGACCTGCTAGTGAGCATCCGTGGGTGTTGCGTAAGGCAATTTGAATGCAGTGTGAAAAGTGTTGGTTGGGAAATGCTAAAAAGGGGGAAGAATTATAGAGGGATGAATGGATTTTTTATATTTAGCATTTCCCAACGTTTTGTGTGTGAGAGAGAGAGAGAGAGAGCGAGTGTAATTGTCGTTGTGAGTGTTTCGGTTGTTGGAGTTTGTTTACGGCGCTGTCTGTCTGTGAAAATGTGGAGGAGATTTCGGTTTTGGGGGAGTCTTGAGTTGAGGTTCAACCTTGAAAGTGGACAGTCAGTTCGTCTGAGTTTTGGATACTGGTAGCCTACCGACATTGATGGTGCATGTGTCTCTTCCTTTTTGCTCGTTTGTTGGTTGAGAGTCTGTTTTTGGTTTTGTTCAATGTGGTTTTGTGTGCTGTGATTGGCGACCGTGGACCTTTAATCCATCTCCAGCAACCGAGAATCAGGGTGAGTGTTGTGTGTGTTCTATGTATCTGTGTTGTGTGTTGTTTTTGTGGGTTTGAATTCCGCCACAATAGGGAGAATAGAAATTGGCCTGTATTCACTGCCGTCTGCAAAGATGCTATGTCAGCATAAAAATCTACAGACTTCTAGTCTTGGGAAACGGCACAGTATAGTAACCTTTTTAAGGAAAAGGCTGAACTGCTTCATCGAGCTTTCGGAGCTAAGCAGTCAACTGGGGATGTCCCTTTCCCTGATACTTGTCATCCTGAACCTATTCTGCTCCGGGGATATTAAGAAAATCCTTCATAAACTTGATAGTTGGGGTGGAGATCCTGATTGGCTCTACCCTCTGTTTTTTTAAGGCCAGAAACCAATCTACCATTATCTGTTAGTAGTGGTGGACTGGATGATGAGCCTGACCCAAATTTGGTCCACCACAGATGAGGCTGAGTAATTTATTCAGCTTTCTTCTCCAAGGAATTATTGTAATATAAGTTTTTTACTTATCTTTGGTTAAAGTTAATGATCCATTGTTTTTTAATAATTAAATACTTGCTTAATTTAGTACAGCCAATGCTGCTGCTACTGACTTTTGCAGATTTATAGGTTGTTGAGTCATAAGGCGAATATGGGCACCGATGTGTAAGTTTGTTCCGAAACATGTCAAATGGAAATGGAGTGAACAACTTTACCAAAGTGCCGGCAAGCCTCTTAACGCAAGACTTAAAAGTTATACTTTTGGCAAGTTAAGAATTAGCATTTTACTGATTAAAAGGAGAGCTACAATTTGACACTGTAGATGTGTGACGTGAAATAACTTCAGCAGGGTCGTTTTGGTACCTTGTTGGGGGAAGACTTTGGAATCTGTAACGGTTTTCACTGATATTACTCACGAAATGGTAGCATTTAGAGTAGAAAAAAATTAGAAGGACTAAACTGGTTTTTCTTTATAAACAATACTTGTTATGAAAAGTGAAAATTCAAAAACATTTGGGTGTTCAGTCGTTTAACAATACTTGTTATGAAAAGTGAAAATTCAAAAACATTTGGGTGTTCAGTCGTTTGCTAGCTGCCATCAAACAAAACTAGATATTAGGATTACGTGTAACTGAATTGATTAACATTTTAGAATTATCTTTAGTACCTATTTACTATTGGCTTCAAAGCTATGTAAATTATTAATTTCTTTTAACTTACTGAATAACTCATGGGGCATATATCATTATTAGATTTAAATTAACATAAAGATTTCCAAAGGGTCAATGCAACGTCTTTTAATCAGTCGGGTCGCGAAATC
This sequence comes from Macrobrachium rosenbergii, assembly GCF_040412425.1. Taxonomy (NCBI): domain Eukaryota; kingdom Metazoa; phylum Arthropoda; class Malacostraca; order Decapoda; family Palaemonidae; genus Macrobrachium; species Macrobrachium rosenbergii. The sequence continues at coordinate 46,611,227 of NC_089763.1, read as the reverse complement.
GCCAATTTTATTTCAACACTATGGAGGGATTCTTTGATTAATGACTTTCTTTTGAGTAACAAGACTCTGAAGGTTCATCATTCAGATCCTCTTGTTATAACTTAAGTAGTGGTCTGCAACTTTAGTATTTTGTACAGTTCTTGTTAATTGAATTAATCAGTTTTCTGCAAATTCCTCTTCCAGTCTTTTGTTCACATGATGAGTACACCAATATTTTAAAGAGAGCTGTATTCTCTTCTGTAAATATTGTACGTTATTGGAAATGATAAATGAGGGGAAATGTGGTATCAGTGTTGCTATATCATTTTTCCAAAAATCTGAACATTTTCTTTAGAAAATCTGCAGGATCTCAAGTTGTTCATAAACAGTGTTTCATAATTAGGATAAAATTTAGACAATATAAACAACAAAAATAACTCTGGGCATTTCACAATTTGTAACAAGTAAAAAATATTGAGAGTTATAAAACTTTTTTGCCTGTTAAACATATTGAAAAGAAATTATGTTACCGGTAATTCCAGTGGACTGCAAATTACGAAATTTTAAGTTACCTTGCTCACATAATCATATGCAAATTAGATAAATGTTTCCCACGAGACAAATGTAATTTATATATTTCTTGACTGCCATATCTGCTACTTCTAGGCTCCCTTGGTCTTTTAGTAAATCATTTATTATAGTAAAGTCAAAACACGATTTATGTCTTATCATTTGCTTTTGGATGCAGCAAACCTGTAAGCGTTTCAGTTGATAACCTATTTCTTATTTTAGTTCCCATCCTATTGATGGTAGAAAAAACTCTTTCATCTGCAGCACTTGACTTTGGTAAAAATAAAGTTTGCTTAAGTTTCCATGAAGTTAGAAACGTTAACGTATTGGCCATTTGCCGAATCGATACTACTTTACTCCAAAATAATTTTTTCGTCATATAGGGGTTAACATGGTGTCTGAAGAGAATTACTAAGCAAACTCCACTGTGTCAATACTCTGAATATGAGACTTGACTGCATAGCCAAAAGAACACACCAAATGAATTAACAACATTTAGACTTACTGCCTTCAATGAATCAATTGCACCTAAGCCAAAAGAAATTCTTGTAAATTTGAGAGGTAGCTTCCATAAATAATTCCGAACAGTTTAGCCTGAAATGTTCAGTTTTGCGTGCCATAAATAGTTTCATTTCTTTGTTCGATCCCTACTTTGATAACAAGATACGTTTCTTCCAAAAGCTTGGGTTTTTCAGGTTCTCTTATCTGTATTTCCTTTAGTGGTGTCTCCTCAACATAAGTCTTTCTGAGATAGCGCTCCAAAATTGTTTTACGAGCTGAAGCAACAGGTGTTTTAAAATGTGTACCTGTGTTGACTCAGACTGCACTTGTTTGTTCAGGTTATTGAAAGTTGATAAAACAAAATATAAAAATAATAGATATAATTTGGTTATGAGGTTTCTTAGTTTCTGCAAAATAGATTCCCGACTAGGAATGTTATCACCCAGAACAGCATTCGTAAAATTAAGTGTTAATGGACTGTACTGTTTAGTCAGCCTGCCACAACCATGCAGTGAGAGCCATCTAGTTTGTGATGGATGCAATAATTTCTGTGGTTTTACAGTTGTAAAGCCTTGAAATTCTTCAGTCTCCAATATGCTTTGGGCTACAGTGGAAGTAACTAAAAATGTCCTTGGCAAGGTCTTCTAAAGACGGAGGCAATTTATGGCAATCATAAGATGCCCATAATGCAAAAGAGCAGCAGATACGCTTCATAATAAATAACTCTGGAATAGTATTCTTAAGAAAGGGAGAAGCACTCCTAACATGGAGTTTGCACCATCAGCAGCGAAGTGTTTATAGGGAATACCATGATTATATAGTAGTGTATTTGAGTGGAACTAATGTAAGAAAAACGTCCATACTCTTGCTCTCTAATAACAAGCGGACCTACATGCAATCATGCTGTACACAACCTTTGTTGAGTCATCCCTAATTAAGAACTTATTTTTCCTTAAATGCTCGATGAGCAGCTAACTTCATGACAGTCACAACGAGTACAATAAACAAATGCATCCCCTTTGGAGGTAGACTTTTTCCGATTTTTAAACAAAGGTTCCTCTTCATATGATGGCGAATACTTTCGAAAATATCTTCCTTTTTCTTAATATCAGTTGGCCTATCCTTTCCTGCCTTCGCCTCTTCACTTTCCTCATCATAGCCCAGCTGGACAGCTAAAAGTGTTTGAATGTACGCCTTCCCCAAGTATCATGGTATATATTTAGGCTTCGCAGTTTTTACCTACCAATGTTAAGCAATATCATCTAAAAATACAAATCCCATTGAGAATAAAAATGTGACTTTTTCATTCTGCAAAATATATTCAATAAGGTCAAACAAAAATTTTTATTATAGATATTCAAAAGACCTCGAGTGCGGTAACCTCACCTTCCACAGGAGTTAGGCTTTTATCCTTTCCGTGAGATGAAGTGAGATTACAATTAGGCTCATTACTGGTGGAAGCAATGCCAGATGTACTAACTAGGCTTGGGGTCATCTGTACTAGTCCAAGAGCCATGTCAGGATTTATTTACCCGAGGAGTCCAAAAGGTTTGTGAATATATTTTGTTTCTACATAACCGAAGAGTCTCAGAAAAGAGTCTTACAAAATTTCAGTGGTGGGCGTGTCATGACGTCATCAACATGGCTGCCAGGCGCACATGACCCGACCCCATTCCTTTGACCATAGCTCCTCTTCTAATTAACGTAGACAAATGGGATTTTTTTTTTTTCAAAATGTTTCCAATAAGATTTAGAATCTTTTATGTTCCAATACATATTTACGTATCTGAAACACTTTTTTAGAAATTGTACTAAAACAAAGAAATTAGCGCTAGCTGGTATGAAGTTTAGCGTGAGTTTACTCGAAAACCAAAGGATTTATGAAAAAGGGTGGACAGTTGCAAAAAAGTTTCCTCTTTTCATGGGGATTCAGGAAATGAATATCATAAGAGGGTTTATATGAGCGGTATTTAGCAAAAAGATTAAATTATTGTTACAGTCAAGGTAGCCTGGTAGTGAAATCGCGCCTCAGGCCATTGGTAGGCTATACTGTGTGTCGCTTCACGCCGGAATACCGAGATGCTCAAGTCTGCTGTAAATGATAAGCCAATGTATAACATGAAGATTCATTTAGGGTCATAGAAATCGAAATCAATCAGAAATATAACCCTCCTATATCTAATAGGGGTAATTAGCTTGGGCAAATGCGGTTTACGTTTTTTTTTTTTTTTTTTTTTTTTTTTTTTTTTTTTTTTTTGTCCGGTCCGTCTAATTTGCTTTTAATGTCCTCGTGTATCGAGCATCCATATAGGCCTTTGGAAACTCAAGTTCAAACCACAGTATAATTTCCCCAATCCCGTAAGGGGGCGTGGGCTGATACTTAGTTTTATAAATGCGGTCTATGAGGAAATTATAATTGCTTGATCCCTCTTAACTTCCTTTTAATGTAGCTTATGTCTTCGTTTTTTTCGTGCTACACTGGATTCTCATTAGCACCCATGATAAAGATGAGTGATTTAGTACTAGACAAATATTTGATGTGAATGCTTTCAGCAATTGGTACCTTGAAAGCAGGTGAGTTTGGATTTGGGAACGGTTTTCACTGAATACTACTTATGAAATGATGTTTTTTTTTTTTTTTTTTTTTTTTTTTTTTTTTTTTTTTTTTAGCTGATAGGTAAGATGGGTGAAAGAAGGGTGAGGGCAGTTAGCTAGCTAACCATGGTAGGGAATAGTTTAGAAAGTGAAATATTAGTAAGAGTAATGTCAAGTGTGGTTTATCCACAATTTTATTTAGGTAAGGGTACAATTTTTCTAATATTAACACAATACAATAATAATTTTACATTATAACAACATAGTAAATTGTACATATTGCATATTTTGAATTTTATTTCTTATTAGTATAATCATATTTAAAACATAAAATAAAATAAAAAAATTAGTTCCAATTTACTCATTTTAACCTTGATGTTAATTATCATAATGATTTTGCATGATACCTACTTAGTAAATTTTAAATATTACTTTTTCACAAGGCTTTTCTTAATAATATAATGGTTGAGGTTCATCACGATGAAGATATGAAGATACTCTTCTCCACCATCTGTGGTCTATGTTGTTTGGGTGGTTTCTCTCTTCTGCTACGGATTCTTCTGTTAATTCACTGTTGTACTGCTCTAGTTTGCTCCATATGTTGGTTGCCAGTCTGTATAATCTTTGATTAATTGGTTCTACTTTGTATTTTTTGTGTATTTGTTCTATATTCAGACCGTCATCGCCTTGATTGTTTCTCACTGCGGACCTTAGTATCTTATTTTGGAATTTTTGTAATGCACTTATATTGGAAGTCGATGCTAAACACGTGGGTATTGGTGGATATTCCATTATTGGTCTGATTAGGCTTTTGTAGAAATGGATTTTGATATTTGTGTTCATATTCTAAATCGTTTTAGCTTTGTATTTTGTGTTCTTGCTATTCTTAGCCTTTCTCTCACGTGTCTTGATATTCCTCTTTGTCCGAATTGCATTCCTAGTATTCTTGTGCTTTTACTAAAATTCATCGGTTGTTGGTCTAACATTATTTGTGCAGGTTTGTAAGCAGACACTGATACTAGTTGGAATTTAGATTTATTTGTCTTTATCTTCCACTTCTTTTCAAACTGATTTATTCTTTCAATTTGGTTCATTGTTTTTGTGCTACTTGTCTTTTCAAAGTTGGATCCCTTCTTCGAGTGCGTTTTTCTGGGTGTATAATTATTTGAGTTATATCATCTGCAAAGCAGACATCAGTACAGTACTCTGGTGGTGAAGTCATATCTGATGTATATAATATGAATAGTGTTGGACTGAGTACAGATCCTTGTGGGACTCACTTAGTAACGGGAATGGATTCCCTATGTAATTTTGTGACTTGATTGCTGCTGTTCGATCTTTGATGAAGTTGCATAGTATTTTCTCAAAAATGTCTGGAAGGTTGAGATGTAATATTTTGTATTGAAGTCCTTGTATCCATACTTTGTCAAATGCCTTTGTTATATCTCTACATACTAGGTTACATAGGTACCTTCTTCTTTGTGATAGTGCAATACTCTCATATATTGTTGCTATTGCAATCTGGGTCCCTCTTCCTTTTCTAAATCCATATTGATTATTATTGTGTAGCTGATTACCTTCTAGGAACAACACTAATCTGTTGTTAATTATTTTTCAAATATTTTGCCAGGTACTTCTAGTAATGATATTGGTCTATAATTCTCTACCTGACTAGTATCTTTTCCTGGTTTGGGTATCAAAATCATTATTGCATTCTTGAATATAATTGGAAAATATCCCATTGAGAGGGCCCAGTTGTATATTTCTCTTAATTTTTCGAGTGCAATGTCTGGTAAATTTTGAATTATGACCTTGTTAATTCCACTCTTTCCTGGTGCTTTGTGTTTAAAATTTTTAATTATTATTTTGATTTCCCATAACTCTATTTTCCTTGTTAATGGGCAGTCTTCATTGAGTCTGCTAATATCAGCTGCATGATGCGGATTTGCTCTGTTTCTATGTTGTTCAATGAATTCATTGACTATTGTCTCATGTTGGTTGTCGAAATTTTGGTTATCCTCCTGCGTTATCTGGAATATTTCCTGCCAGTAGGCCTTGTGCAGTACTTCCTTCTCTTTGTCATCATATATTTTCTCATTCCCATGCTTTATGTATGGCGAAGTATTAGTTTTGCTTCCCATCAGTCTTGCAACGGAGTTCCAAAATTGTTTTGGGTTATTGTACTGTATTTCTGTGTTTTTTATTAGGTCTTCCCAATTTTGATGATATAATCTTGAGTTTTCTTGTACTAACTGTTCTTGTAATGACACATATCTTCTCATTAATATGTTGCTCCACCCTGTTATAAGTACTGTGTTTTGGATGTTGTTGTAGTGCCATTGCATCAATTTCAACTTATCACTACTAATAGGATGTGGAAGTGTGGTGTATTTAGTTATGGGTATATGATTTTTTATTGCTTCCTCTATATTTTTGTACCATTCTTCAAGCTCGCCATCTACTATTTCTTTTGTTATTTCTATTTCATTTGAATTTATTGTTAGTTGTCTACTTATTCTTTCTTCTATTTCATTTTTGAAGCTTTCCCAACTTGCTCTTTTTATATTTGGTATTTCTAAGGATGGAATCATTATTGGATTGGTTGACAGTGTAATTACCATTGGTATATGATCGGAGGAGGTTGCTGGTCCTCTTGTAACGGCCATATTGAGGTGAATTTTATTATTTCCCAATATTATATCTGGCTTTCCTTTTCTGTTATTTGCTACAAAGGTATCGAAATCAGGTCCTAAGTGTATGATATATTTTTATTTATTAATCTGACTATTTCTTGTCCTGTGTAATTAGATTGCCTATATCCAAATATTTGGTGTCTGGCATTTAGATCGGCAATGAGGTAGGTTGGTTCTCTCCTGTTCATTAACTTCATGACATCCGGAAGTGGGAAATAATGTCTTCTTGGCGGCTTATAAGCTGTGGCGATCACTATTGGTCCTTTGTTAGTTTGAATTTGGACTGCTAAAAAGTCGTCTTGAAATCGTCTATTATCTTATGTCTAATATTACTCTTGATTGCTATTGCAATTCCTGCAAAGGGTTCATCAGCAAAGTTTTGCGTATATGTATTATATCCAAACATTTTCAGAGTTTCATTTCGTTTCATACCATGTTCATTGATTAATATTATGTCAGGTCTTCTTCTCTAAATATATTGTATAATTCAAATTTCTTTGTTTTCCAGGATTTGACGTTGTGCTGAATTATTTTAATTCTTCGTAGAGTTGGGTCCATTCGAGTTACAGTGGTCTAGTAATTTTGTTCTTTTTCTTTCACTTTTCCGTTTTCTGGTGTTATTGGCTACTGGCGTAGTACTTTTTGATGCTGAAGTTGATCCCTGTGGATTTTGTAAGATGGGAGAGTTGGAGAAACCTGAGAAGCTTGGTAGTGAGGCTTGTATTTCTTCTGTTAATTGATGCTGCGTTTCTTGCAAATTACTTATGCGTCCTGAGGGATGGATTGGTGAGTTCGAGTCCGAACTGGGCTCAATTCCGAGTGTAAAGTCTTCTTCTGATGAGTCGTCTTCTGAGCTCTCTGCTGTGTTTTCTTCATATTGTGTGCAGTCTTGCATATCTTGTTGTATATCCTGAGTTGCTTGTAAATCTTCTGTTTTGCTTGTATGGTTTTCTTGTCTTTTATTCCTTTCCATGGTGCTTGCTATCATGTTTATTGTTTCTTTAGAGAAGTGTATTGTAGGTAAATTGTTATCTGCTAATATGCTGTTTATTACTGAGGGGTAGAATCCTTCTTGGCGCAGCCCCAGTTTTATTGCTAAATTTGTTATTATCGTGATTCTTGTCTCTTCTTGTATTCTACTTATATTATTTTGGATGTTATTTGCATTAGCCTGGCAATTTCCTGTATTAGTGGCTGTCACTTTGGCGTAACTTGTACGGTTGCTTGTAGTGGATGTTGCATTTCTGTTTGCTTTGATCTCTTGAATTTTTCTTTTTATTAGGGCCTTTCTCACTGGGCATTTCGCTGCTAAAGTTCTATGTTGTTGATTGCAGTTAACACATTTTTTCGTATTTTCTTTACATTCTCTGTATGTATGATCATGTGATGAACATTCAGAGCATATTTTATAGTTATTATCTTTAGGGCATTCCTTAAGCAGATGCTCATAAGAGTAGCATCTGTAGCAAAATGACAAATTTACAAATATATCCTCTTCAATGTGTTCACTTGGAATGTATTGGTAGGCTACAAATAATCCTCTTTCTATGGCTCTCTTTGCCATCTTCGGTGTTTCAAACTTTATTTTCATGGTGTGGGAATTGTTTTGGATTTTTATCACCTCATCCACTGCAGCCCATTCGTTTTTCCTCTCGATACTGTCTTTAAGGTCGTCTTCTCCGTATTCTACCGTTGTAGCGTCTAGGTATTTTGCTACTATAGTTTTCATGGAATTATATTCTGGGGGGTCTATTACCTCAAACTTTTCATTTGCAAAAACTGTCCTGTTCTCTGAATTAAGAATCTTTTCTGAGTCATCTTCGTGAACATTGACAAGAAATGCTGTGTTGGCGTGGATTACTCTTTGGACTCTAGCCTGGATGGCGCCTATACACTGCCATAACTTGAGCCGTCTACTTGGCTCGTCATGCGGTTTAGGACTATTGTCTTGTATCTTAATCTTCATTTTGAATCATGTTATTTACTACTTTCTTGAAGTTTTGCCACAAAGAAGGGTGACACATAAGCCTAGCTATGCTGGCACTGAAATAAGAGGCCAGAACGATGCGGGAAGACCTAGAATCGAGGAAAGATTTTGAAAAACCTCACGGGCTACTTTCCTCGGATACTAGGCAGTCATGAGAACACGTCTTACCCCTGCGGTTGCCGGAGGCAGACTCATGATGTTGTTTACGGTTCAGCAAAATGTCAATAAAATGTTAGAGTAAAATCCCTCAAAATCATCAAACATCTTACCGATGTAAACATACTCTCTCTCTCTCTCTCTCTCTCTCTCTCTCTCTCTCTCTCTCTCTCTCGATTGGGACCACCTTGATGTGGTGAGGGGCTCTTGAACACCAGGAATTTGTTCCCGGGTTTGAGTCCAAGAGTCTCATATATGATTATATATTTGTTTGGATTAATTTTTGTGGGCTTTTCCACTTTTGCTAAAATTGATTGGATCTGTTAAATAGGAAAAGATGTCATAGCTGGGATTGGGTTTCTATCCGAACCTAAATAGTGAGAACTGTGGCAGGACCATCAACTGCCCGATAATGCTCGGACCTGAGAGTTATCAGATTGATAGCTCAAAGGCAGAACTGTTCTTTTGGGCTGGACCACGGATTCCCGGGGGCTCTGGTTCTGGGGATAGGACTCTCAGGCATTCTATCCGGTTTGCCCATAATGTGATTCTTGGGGATGATAGTATTCTCGTAATACCTTCGTTCCTAGCAAGCGGGTTTGGCTTACACTTGGGCCACTCTAATCATGTTGTGCCATCCCCTGTGGGGTAGGGTAGGGACGCGGACATTTGGGAGTCGGCTCTCATACGTGCCATTGGTGGGAGAATAAACTTCATGAAAGGCTGATGATATCTTTTTAAAGTTTTCAGGTTTAATTTTTCTTTTCTTTTTTTTTACCTCAAATCTTTATGACAAGTAGTAATAAAGATTCGAGTACCCCTGGACCCTTTGATGGTAGTGACTCGGCACAGTTGACAACCGCTGGAACTTCCTCTTGACAACCTTTTTCTGTAAAAATCAAATAAAAATCCTAATGTAATTACAATGGAACCCTATGCTCCAGTACAAAACAAACCCCAAAAAAAAAAAAAAAAAAAAAAGCAAATATCTTGACCCAACCTTGACTCACTTCGACTCTCTTTCGAAGTGGAAGTTGGTCAAGATTCCTGATCTTAGAAACGGAGAAGAAAATATCAGCATTGAAAGGCTGATGATATCTTTTTAAAGTTTTCAGGTTTAATTTTTCTTTTCTTTTTTTTACCTCAAATCTTTATGACAAGTAGTAATAAAGATTCGAGTACCCCTGGACCCTTTGATGGTAGTGACTCGGCACAGTTGACAACCGCTGGAACTTCCTCTGACAACCTTTTTCTGTAAAAATCAAATAAAAATCCTAATGTAATTACAATGGAACCCTATGCTCCAGTACAAAACAAACCCCCCCCCCAAAAAAAAAAAGCAAATATCTTGACCCAACCTTGACTCACTTCGACTCTCTTTCGAAGTGGAAGTTGGTCAAGATTCCTGATCTTAGAAACGGAGAAGAAAATATCAGCATTGAAATTAGAAAACGTCTTGCTGAATAGACATTCAATGACTGAAATGTCATTCAGACAAATAAAAGATCAGATGTGGTTGATAGACATCACAACAAAAAATCGATCGAAAAATTACTTAACTATAAAAAAATTTTGATAATATGAAGGTACATATAAAAAAACATGACGATATGAACAGTGTACAGGGTACCATAGTACTCCCTGATAATGATGAAGAATCAATAGAAAAGAATATATTGCTGGAAGATAATACATTAGAGGCTAAAGAAATAAAGATGCCTTTGGAGAGAACACCCAAGACCAACAAAAACCCGACTATTATTAGAGATACGTCAATCATACCATTCATTTATATATTTCACCTTCATTACGGCGCTGAATAATCCTGATGAGTTCCGGCGCTTGGTCTTCAAGACCTAAATTTCATAATCAATCAATTAAACTGAAGACGGAAGACCCGAAGAAAGAACATAAACCAAAAAATGACAAGAATATACCTTTTTCCGTAAAATAATAATAAAACCAATGGAAACAGATACCCAGAACATCAAGGAAATAGTAGGGGAACAAACCATTGACAAGAATGATGATGTGATGGGAGAAGAGATTACTCCATCACCGATACTTGGTGCAGCAAGAGTAAACTAAAAAACGACACATGAAAACGCGTGAGGATGTAATGAATGTTTCATTGAACTGTGCAACAAAAACAAACGCTTAACAAAAGACAGTTTAACAAACACTATACGAAATTTCATAAGATACAGAAATAAAGAAACTACTACTAGTAGTTTAGACACTCACGAAAAGGGCTGCAAGTACATTGGGCACCTAATGTCTTATAAAGAAAAACAAATAAATGTTTTAGATAAAATATTATAAAAATGAAAATTGACGATTCACAAAAAGAAAATTATGGTTGAAGAACACACTAACGTAATATTTTCAATAATTATATTATACAGTGGAACGTATGTGGTCTACAGACTAGATTACTAAGGGAATATGAACCAATGGTATTATGTTTACAACATGTCAACAAAACAATATCAACAGTAGGTAAATATACCTTAGTTTCTACATCTAGAGAAGAAGGAAATTTAGGTACTGCTACATATGTACCTAACAAAGTATGTTATGACAGAGTGCCTTTAAACTTTACTGACTTGCAAATATCAGGTATTAAAATACGAATAAAAAGCGATAATTACATAATTTATAATTTATGCAACCAACCTAATAAGAATTGTGACATTGATAAACTTAAGATTTACTTAACAATACCAAGAAACCTACATTAATAGTAGGTGATTTCAATGCTCACAACTCAATATGGGACTAATTGTACAAACTCGAACAGAACAGGGAGTAAAATAGAAGAGTTCATGAGTTCAAACGACATGTGCTGTATAAATGATGACGAAAGTAGCACATATTTTTCAAAAGCACATGGAACATTTCCTCAGTAGACTTAACGCTATGTACAATAAGTGTAGTTGACAGATTAGATTGGAATACAGTTGATGACTTGCACACCAGTGATCATTTCCCAATATTAATTTCCTTATTAGAAAATAATTCTGCAAAACATGTCCCTCACTATAACATTTATAAAGCAGATTGGGAGTGATATGAAATGCACACTAAAAATATCCCACCATTTGAATATTCAAAAGACCATAATGAAACTAATAAATTTCATGTTGCTTTCATTACAAATGCTGCTGATAAAGCAATACCAAACTCATACCTCATCTATCAAAACACAAAGTTCCATGGTGGTCCTAACAGAATTAATAAATGTAAAACACTCAATAGTGAGAGATTAGATAATGTGAATAGAAAGTTCAGTAAAATAAATAAAACATTACCAATATTAGAAGGAACTTTACAAAAAATTACTATATTGTTACTAGAAATTGATACATTAAAACCTCTATACAACAAAATATCTGCAAAATTTAAAAAGGAAGTAATTCAAGGAAGAATAATTTCTTGGAGGAAATATGTGTCAGATCTCTCTAATAATACTTCTATTAAAAAAATTATGGGAAATATTCAGGAAAATAAATGGTACCCGTGTTAAACCACCTAAGCATGCCATATTAAAAGATGGGAAAAGAACACTTGATTCACAAGAAATAAGTAATATAATAGGAGATAATATAAAATTAAAAAATAACAATAAATTTTGAAACAATAGAAGATATATATTATAATAGAAAATTTAATATGGAAGTGTTGGAATATGCTCTCTTGAACAGCAATAAATCAGCTCCTGGAGGTGACAATATTTGTTTTGAGGTGATCTGCCACTTAGCACCTTTAGCAAAGTCATACTTATTAAAGTTTTATAATCACTTATGGATTCGAAATTTATTTCCAGATGGATGGCATAAACCTATAATTATTCCTATCTCCAAACCTGGAAAGGACCCCAGCAATGTAAAATTCTTTAACAAACTGCTTATGCAAATTGTTAGAGAAAATGGTACATGCTCGGCTAACAGGCATATTCAAAAAATAAAATTTTGACTCCCACTCAGTTCGGGTCACAATGTAATGTAAAAGAGCATTAAATATAATAGAAAACTATGGAACACTTCTTGGGGAGCCGATAGACACACCCTTACTGTACTGTATAAAGAAACAGTTCTGTCTATCATTGATTATGGAAGTGAAGTATATGGCTCAGCACCTGATGCAGCGCTGAAATTGTTAGACTTTGTTCACAATGAAGGTCTTAGAATATACTCAGGAGCCTTTAGATCATCACCTAAATCATCTTTACAAGTTGAATGTGGTGAATTGCCTCTGTCTCTCCATAGAGAGCTAGTAACAATGAAAAGTGCTCTCAGATAATCATATTGACCAGTTAAAATTGAAAGTGAAGAGATAACTAAGTATTTTAAAAAATCTAATTTTAATCGGGGTGCTGATAAGAAATCGTTGTTAAGGCTTTATAATGCAGTACGTTTATTTAAGTTAGACTGTGGTTGCCAAGTATACTTATCTGTTTCAAAGACTAAACTTGAGGAATTGGACGTTGTGCACAATATGGGGCTAAGAATCTGCACTGGCGCTTTTAGAACTTTGCCCATTGAAAGTATTTATGCAGACTCCCATCAGCTACCACTGGACTTAAGGAGGAATGAGCTAGGTCTGAGACACACCATGCGGCTGAAAAGCTCGAGGGAGAATCCTTCTTTTGAGTTCTTAAAACAGTGTGACTCAATACCATTTCAAATCAGACAGTTGGGTGAACTGGAGGATGAAAGTATAAAAACTCAGAAGATCTGACAAGTTAAACATCTTGCTATCTCTCCATGGTTTATTCCAGCAATAGATATCTGCATTAAAGAAGAAGTCAGAAACAAGTTTTTGGAGCATGATGAGAGGCATATAAATGACCGGAAAATCTACACTGACGGATGAAAATCAGAAGATGGAGTAGGATGTGCAGTGGTATGTGCAGGGGAATCATATGTAAAAAAAATTACCAGACTCCTTATCCATATTCGCCGCTGAAGCAACAGCCATAGTTGATGCTTTAAATCTTGCATCTGATAAGAAATTTAAATCCGCAACAATATATAGTGACACAAGGAGTGTTTTAGAAGCCATAAAGAAGTTTAATCCTACCCATCCCTTAATTCAAAAGGCTCAGGAATGGCTTTTTTATCTTTCTGTTCCCCACAAATCAGTAAAGTTTTGTTGGATTCCTGGTCACACTGGTCTAGAAGGGAATGAACTGGTTGATGGTAACGCCAAAGGATGCTGCAAGATGTGATTTCTTAACTAGTAAGGTGCCACATTCGGATATGCGTCCATTTATTAGAAGAAAGATACATTCGTAAGAAACGGCAGCAGAGGTGGACCTCCCCCATTTCATCCACGAATAGGAAGTACAGAAATGTGTTTGAGTCGCTGAATATAAATATACAAGTGCCTTTAATAGTAAAATCACCTCCTCCCTGGACAATGAATAAAATGAGAGTTTGCACACACCTCAAGTATTTATCAAAAAGTTACTCATATACACCAGAACACCATAGACAACATACAATAGAGCATATAAGCCGAAAAGGTCCACATTACGCAATATATACAGATGGATCTAAATCAGAACGCAGAGTGGGATATGCTGCAGTGTCCCGAGACAAAGCTTATCAATTCTCTCTTCCTAATAATGTTTCAGTATTCACAGCAGAATTGTGGGCAATTGCGTCAGCTACAAAAATAATTAAAGAAATATCATTCAATAATTTTGTGATTTTTAGTGACTCGAGAAGCGCTATAGAAGCTATTCAGTTACAAATCAAAAAATAATATTGTACAACAAATTATATTATTTCTTCATAAATTATATAATAATGGAAAAAATGTAGAAATATGTTGGATTCCTGCCCATGTAGGGATCAAAGGAAACGAAGATGCAGACAAAGCAGCCAAAGAAGCAACCCACATGACAAGATCAAATGTGAATATCCCTGTTACTGATCATGTAACACACATAAAGGTGGTTATCATAAACAAATGGCAATAAATATGGAATGAAGAACCTGAAAATAATAAATTAAAACAAATAAAACCTGAAGCTGAAAAGTGGAGTTCATCATATCATATCAGAGAGAGAGAGAGAGAGAGAGAGGCACAAGTAAATTCTAACACGTCTCAGGAATAGGCCATACACGTCTGACAAATGGGCACTTAATGAGCAGCCCACGTGGCCTGGCTCCAGAGTGCAAGGTGATGGTAACGGTTAAACATGTATTGTGTTAGTGTCCAAAGTATGACCAACAGCGACTGTCAACTTTTGGAAATAAATCAGTAAATGAAATTTTGTCAGAATCTTTTACATTTCAGTCGTTCCGATATTGTTATTCATGAGGAACTGTGGTTTGATAGATAAAATTTAAAAATAAGTAAATAATAAAAGCACGAAAACAGCATTTGTCAAATTTAAATTTAAATTTTTTAAAAATATTACTTAACTTGTTATGAATTTCAATATACCTTTTTAGTGTAGAAGCATGAGTAAATGTATTTATTGTGTGTATGTTTTACAGTATGAGAACGTGAGCCTATCTGGTATTTTATCCTAATTCTTCCGGCCAGAGTTCCTCGTTGGACGAGTCGGTAGAGTTCTCGGATAGCACTCTGCTAGGCCCGAGTTCGAGTCTCCGACCAGCCAATGAAGAATTAGAGGAATTTATTTCTGGTGATAGAAATTCATTTCTCGCTATAATGTGGTTCGGATTCCACAATAAGCTGTAGGTCCCGTTGCTAGGTAACCAATTGGTTCTTAGCCACATAAAATAAGTCTAATCCTTCGGGCCAGCCCTAGGAGAGCTGTTAATCAGCTCAGTGGTCTGGTTAAACTAAGGTATACTTTACTTTTTTTCTTCGGGCCAGTCTTGTAAGAGCTGAAAGTCAGCTCAGTGGTCTGGTTAAACTACTTTTATGCTACTACTATCGATGAACATTCCTGTTCTTTTAGATATTACAAAGTATTTGCAGCGAGACAGGTACCTGTCTTCCCTCCAAAACACACTAACTTGCATTGGAATCTTGACTGATTGGAGGAACGCTGGGTTATGTCAGATGTTACATTTTGCTGTCGTACACCAGATATATTTAATAACCGCTGCTCTTAAACCATACGTTCCATGCCCTACATATACATTGCCTTCAGCAGTCATGGGTTTGTTAGGTTTTCTTGCTTGTGGATACAGTCAAGAACTTTTCTTTTTTCTCTTATTAAAATTCAGTTTTAATACATGTGTAACGTTTTGCTGTATTTACACAATCATTTCAATATTGCATTCATTTCATATACTAGCATTCTGTTTTGTAGAAGAACGTTTTGTTTTGCAATACAGTGGAATGATACACAATATTTGCTCTACTTGCCCCATATGAGAACTCACCATTCATAGGGATGATTATGTATGCTTTAAAAAATGCGTTCTCTTTGAAAGTAGATTCGACAGCTTAGTGACATTGAACGGTAAACAAGACTCCATGAAAGCAAACTTTCAGGGGCTTGTTTCGTCCAAAATTTGTGTGTCTGCTAGCTGTCAACAGCTCGATGAAGAATGTGAGATTCGAGATACTGGCTCATTGGAAAGCAGTGCATTAATAAAATTGAATATTTGTATGTTAATTTGAGCATGAGATGTAATTTTATTCGTTTTGATATTAAAAATTGCATTTTAAATCATGAATAGTATATCCTCTAATTGTAACTCTGCATTTGATACAAAAGTAATCTTAAACGATGCTAAGTAAAAAGGTCGTAACATTTTTTTAGAACTGACCTGCGATGGATCACTGTATTGGATAAGAAGCCCGATGCAGGGCTCAGGTTTTTGTTTAACCAACAGACACTTGTTTGTCAGTCTGTCTGAAATGTATCGACAATGATGGTATATCCTTAAGTTGTGTTTTTGCACTCTTAGTGAACGTACCCTCAAAATCTGGAACATTCTGGTCGCTCTAATTCCTCCTTACAACAACGATGGATAACTTGGTGAGTTTTCCCTAGAATTTCAGATATTTGTCGTCATTGCAGAATTCTTCGGATGTAAGTAATAAGAGATATATTTTGATTGCATAGTGACGTCAAGGTCAGATTTGCCCTTCACGTCCTTATCATTTGGTGTAAGCAGTGATGTCACTTCAGTGTTGCACATGGGAAGTATTGCATCATTTGGTTTAGAATTCAACCTCACTAAGGGATGGGTTACTCTGTGTTACGTAAAGATTTTTAATATCTGTGCGGAAAGAAACTTGTTCATATTAGTTTATAGCTTGGTTTTTGCAAGGGCTTGTTTGCTTTTGATGGACTTTTTTTTTTTTTTTTTTTTAATTTGCAGCGTTTTACAAAAAACCATAGGTTCTGGTCTTGAAGTTCATTCGATTGGTCTTTAGTGCCGTTGAAGTTAAAAAAAAAAAAAAAAAAAAGCAAAAATAAGCATACGGATGCTGACTTTGACGATAAGATTTATTTAACCCTTACACGGAAATCGGAACTCAGTCTTGTTTGTACGTTTTTTTATAATCACTCGATGGTCATAATTAATATAATTATGGGTGATTTCCAAGTAATGAACATATACTTTGGGTCATAATTTTGTTAGTATTGAAGAAGAAAAATTTCCTTCTAATTAACAAATAAACGTGAACGAGAAAATTAAGCATGTGAGAAAAATTATATGATCATTAAGCGCAATTAATTTAAACTTTTTCCATTTAATATAAAACATCGGCTAGTTACATTAAATTTTCCCCTATTATTTAAAAAAACCACCGTGAAGTCGAAAACGGTCAGACTCAAAAGACCTAACTGGAGGTAACACTGTACAAGACAGTGATCTGTGATTCAGTTGCATGATTGTAGATGAACCACCTGTGGAGAAAACTTCCACAACATTACCCATTTCATACACCTAATAAGACTCATCAGCAGTATAACGAACGCCCTCACACTGTACCATTCACCAGGTCCTCATTGGACGGGTGGGTACCGCTCTCAGCTAGCACTCTGCTGGCCCCGCGTTCGATTCTCCGACCGGCCAATGAAGAATTAGAGGAATTTATTTCTGGTGATAGAAATTCATTTCTCGCTATAATGTGGTTCGGATTCCACAATAAGTTGTAGGTCCCGTTGCTAGGTAACCAGTTGGTTCTTAGCCACGTAAAATAAATCTAATCCTTCGGGCCAGCCCTCTCTAGGAGAGCTGTTGATCAGCTCAGTGGTCTGGTTAAACTAAGGTATACTTAACTTGTACCATTCACCTGTCTTGTACAGGCACACACTTCTTGGGTGATGAGATCCCTCCTTTTCAATATCTCATTCATATATTCTATACAGTCCTCTCTAGGTAATGTTCTTCTTAATCATTCATTCATTCATTCCTCCTAACGCCTCCAAGTTGTTCACCCTTTTCTCCAGCCTCAAGTCTTTCCACTTGACTTGACCACCCCAAAACACACATCCTTTCACAAGAGCTAACCAATACTATCTCTTTTAAATACAAATTTCTCATTAGTTCAGTTCTTCTTCTACCACACGCTAATAAATTGTTCATCTCTACATATTTTTTATTATCATTTGCAATCAGCATCTGCACTTCACTTCTAAAAAGGAAGAGTTGACTCAACAATCCATTCCAGCTTGGCTTCCATAGACACTCCAAACTCCCTACTTAGCTGGTCGCTGGTATAGTGGTTAGTGTCTTGGTTCTTCCTCAGATGTTGGGAGTTTGTGCCTCCCCAAGAACAGTGAAAAATCACTGACTCTGCATCATGATCAGTTATTGCTGCAGTGTGGGGTCTGTAGTGGGAGGTTGGGGTTAACCTGGCTGACGTTCACCTGAGCACCATAAGGTGGTGGAGAATTGAAACCAGTCAACTTCAACTTTAACTTTACTAATCTTTTGCACACATCCTGCTATCTTCCTTTCTGTATTCTATGACTCGCATTGTGTCTCTTCCTACCATCACCCAATATATTTACTCCCAACTACTTGCACAAATCTATCGCTTCCATCCTTCTGCCATTCTAACTAACATTTAGCATTCCATCTTCTGGTTTCCTATGTTCCCTCATAGCCGTTCTCAGCTTTCTCCTTTTGTAACTGCTCTCAAACTTTTGCTAGTCCCTGCAGTTACTCTTCATTGTCCCCAGTCCCCAGTCAGTAATGCGTCATCTGCAAAGCATCCGCCATCCCACACCACTATTCAGGACCTAACTTATCCCACAACTTTACACCTATATCTACTGCCCTCTTGACTTTCCATTTCACTCCCTCCATAATGGTAATGAACAGCCATAATAACGTTAAGACACCCTTGTCTCAACCAGTTTTTACACAGACCAGTCACTTTTCCACTTATGAGTCCTCAACAAATTTTTCACTTCCATTATAACAACTCCTGCTTCCGCATGATCTGCCTGTCAGTTCTCTTATAAACTTTTCTCTTCCCTTCGCTTTTAAACTTTTTTCGCACTGTTTCATAACAAATATTTGACCCCCACTCTCATCCTTGCCTGGGCATATGGGGTGGGTGGGGGACAGACAGATTTTGCGAAATGTTGGTTTTATTCCCATAGATTTTTAAGTTAAAAAAAAAAAAAAAAAAACACGTGGCCTGTGTACAGAGGCAATTAAAGGAAAGCAGTAAGGACTAGAAGAAGATAGCAAGCAGAAAATAAGGGGACAATGAACGTAGACATATTTACCATTACAACATCTAAGAGTAATCTTAGACTTGAACAATATCAGTCAAATGGTGAGGTTAATGAAGATGATTAGAATCTAGTGTTCTTTTTTTCTTTTTTTACCAGATACGTATGTCATTGTAATAACTACTATACCCTCTTAGATTCTAAATATCTTCACACTTTTTTGGATGCGCTTGCCACTACAAAGCCTATGATCCAAAAGAAGAATCAAATGAAGAAATTCTGATGCCCGTAGCATTATACTGACATTATCCACGTCCTGAATAACTTTACCTCGTTCTGGTAGTCCGGGTGCTGATTCAAATCCTGTCACGGGCTTGAGAATGTTCCCATTTTGTTCGTCATTTGCATCTTGGGATCTGTAGTGACAAGTATATCCAGAAAAATATAAAGAAGTCGAAAAGTTAAGAGGGCATCGTGATAATGATAATAAGAAAATATAGAAAACCGAGCAGTATGTAAAATGATGACTTACACGTGATATCCTTCATGCAATGTTACCTCTGGGAGAGAGGTAGCTTATCAAGTAGTCAGCTCTCTCTCTCTCTCTCAGCTTATCAGTATGCGTACTAATTATCAGGGACACTGGGTGGGTACGTGATTCTATAAGACAGTTTGTTGACAGTTTCGGTGCATCTTCGTCACCGCTGGACCAGAAATCCTCTTCTTTAAAGGTTTCGACGAGAGGTGAGACGCTGAAATCCCTCTTTTGCTTTTTTTTTCATTCTTCTTTAAAGTTATTCTAATTTTTTTTAATTCCACGTAAATTAAGTACATTTCAACCATTGCAGCTTGAAAACATTGTGCTTCAAGTGTGCAAGTGCATGTGCACCCTCCAAGAAATTGCTTTCAACCGTCGAAACTGGTTTTGAGGGAACCCGGCTGAGGTTACATAATCCTCCTCCTCCTCCTCCCCCACCTCCTCCTCTTCTTCTTCTTCTTCTTCTTCTTCTTCTTCTTCTTCTTCTTCTTCTTCTTCTTGCATTTAATCTCCTTGCAGAACAGTCATTGCCTTCAAGACCGAAGGTTTTAGCTTCAAACATCTAGAATGCAGTCAGTGTGTTATACCAGCCCGTGATTCCCTATGGCGTGTGCTAAATACTCCCATCAGCCCTTTCTGTTCACATTCAGTGTCTCAAGTGTATTTTTGTTATTACATGGCTCAGTTGTGTTTGCGCAGTTGAAAGAGAACTTCGATAAAGTGCTGGGGGTGCGCGTCAATGATGGAACGAGCAAAATCTCTCAAACAGGAAAGGACTTATTAAAACATGGTGATTGTTTAGTGAAAATCACTAAAAAGACTCGTCATTTTTACTGTTCGTTTTTCTCTCTTTTTTTTCCGAGTTGAGAACTTGTTTTGTTACCCAAAATTGAATATCTTGTATATGTTGCATTCCAGTTCATTTTTCTCCAAGTTTTTGTCTCTTGTCTGTTTCTGATGTCTGGTGCGGTAGTGTGAGTTGATGAGCTTGTTGATGTTATTTTAGAGCTGTTAGGGTCATTACGGATAACGGAGAACAGTAAAAACAACAGGAAAGCAACTGCTTGTTGCGTATCTTTATTTTCCGTATTTGTAGTAATCCGTTGCCTGCTTTATAATATATATATATATATATATATATATATATATATATATATATATATATATATATATATATATATATATATATATATATATATATATTATCAATCAGTCAGTTATATATATGTATATATGTGTGTGTGTGTGTGTGTGTGTGTAAAAGCAGGCAACAAGATAAAAGCGATGTACCCATGTCGACCTAATGTCTCAGAATAATCATTTGACTGGAATACCATACGGGAAAAAATACTGATTTTAGGGAGGCATAGTATCTTATTTAAAAGAAAGAAATTTAATCGTTAGCTTAAAATATTTACTAAAATACGAAGCAGGGTCAGTATACCATACGCATTTAGTTGTAGATAGTATCCACTTTTTTTTTTCGACTCGAAGCTGAGCGAGCTAAATCCTTCTAGGCTAGGGACATCTTTTCGCTGCTAAGCTTTGGAATTCTATCTATGCTTCTGCTTTTGCTCAAAACTAAACTTTTCTTCCTTTAAGCCCACTAAAACCATATCCCCTTTTCCAGGGCTTTAAAATGGCACTAGGTTAACTATAACATTGCCCCGTGCTAAATAAAAAAAAAATTAAGGCACCAATTATAAATTAAAATCCGTGGAAGTCATTATCAAGCCACCGTTTCGTGCTTTGGTTTTATGTTACCCAAGGTTACTTTCTCTCTCTCTCTCTCTCTCTCTCTCTCTCTCTCTCTCTCTCTCTCTCTCTCTCTCTCTCTCTCTCTCTCTCTCTCTTTCAGAGCTTGCCCTTGTGGGTAAGCCATGCCATACCGTCCTCACTAGCGACAGGTGCTGCGTCTGATCCCGAGTGAGTACGTAGCAGTCTGAGTCAGTCACTTCATTTCCCTATTGTGTTTTTGACACATAAGCAATGAATGGCGTACCTGGCGGTCAGCCAGTTGTAGCGGGTCGCAGCCATGGCTGGCAAGAGGCAGAAAAATTAGTACTATTATTATTATTATTAAAATAGTGATTCCTCAAAATATGCAACACCCACATCCTAATTTACAAACGCGAAAACCTCGACTAGATCATTCTTACCCAACTGTGGTAGAAGCATTTTTCAGTCTCTCTCTCTCTCTCTCTCTCTCTCTCTCTCTCTCTCTCTCTCTCTCTCTCTCTCTCTGATCTACAAGTACTCATAAACACATGAATATGGTGATATAAATGCTATTTATGATCCTAGAGTCATGAGCTACATAGTCCAACATTCATTGTTGATCTTTTGAAACTGAAGATAATCACAATCTCTGGAGAGGCGGGGAATAGAGTCACCTGATAAGACCAGTGATTATGTTGTGAACATTGAAATTTCAACTTTATCAGTTTAACCAACAGCTGATTGCTTGTACTTTTCTTACACTTGCATGCATAATTATGTACGGTTGTGAATATTGTAGTTTTGCTGGACGTTTTATTGTCTTTTGTCAGTAGCTGAGTTGTACACGGTATGTTGTGCATTCCTTTCTACCCTGAATCTGACTCACTACTAAGAACATACTTCACTTTTTAGGTTTACAGAGCCACGGAGGGTCTTCTACCGTGCCTTACCACTCTGGGTGAGGCAAGCGTCTTAACCAGTAAATTACAGAATAGGCTCAGACACTGAAACATATACATGTATATATATACACACTAGGAGATGCTCGCTTTTGCTAGTTCCCATATCAATAAAATAGTTCCTCATTTGACGGGTGGGTATCGTTCTCAGCTGTTCGATTCTCCGACCGGCCAATGAAGAATTAGAGGAATTTATTTCTGGTGATAGAAATTCATTTCTCGTTATAATGTGGTTCGGATTCCACAATAAGCTGTAGGTCCCGCTGTTAGGTAACCAATTGGTTCTTAGCCACGTAAAATAAATCTAATCCTTCGGGCCAGCCCTTGGAGAGCTGTTAATCAGCTCAGTGGTCTGGTTAAACTAAGGTATACTTAACTTCATATCAGTACCATACCTATACCCATATCTGTATCATACCCATACCCATATCTGTATCATAAACATACCCATATCTGTTTCATTCCCATACCCACATCTGTACCATACCCATGCCTGTACCATACCATATCCATACCTATACCCTTACCCATACCCATATTCCACCCTTAATAAATTCCCCTTCACGTTCCACCCTTAATAAGATCCCCTTCATGTACCACCCTTAATAAGTTCCCCCTTCATGTTCCAACCTTAATAAGTTCTACCTTCATGTTCCACCCTTAATAAGTTCCCCCTTTCATGTTCCACCCTTAAGTTCCCCATCATGTTCCACCCTTAATAAGGTCCCGCTTCATGTTCCACCCTTAGTACATCCCCCCTTCACGTTCCACACTTAACAAGTTCCACCCTTGATAAGTCCCCCTTCATGTTTCAACCTTAATAAGTTCCCCCTTCATGTTCCACCCTTAGTAAGTTCCCCCTTCATGTTCGACCCTTAATAAGTTTCCCTTTCATGTTCCACCCTTAAGAAGTTCCCCGTCATGTTCCAACCTTAATAAGTTCCCCCATCAAGTTCGACCCTTAATACATTCCCCCTTCATTTTCCACCATTAATAAGTTCCCCTTCATGTTCCACCCTCAATAAGTTCCCCTTCATGTTCCAACCTTAATAAGTTCCCCCTTCGTGTTCCACCATTAATAAGTTCACCCTTCACGTTCCGCCCTTAATAAGTTCCCCCTTCATGTTCCACCTTAATAAGTTCCCCTTCACGTTCCACCCTTAATAAGTTCCCCCTTCATGTTCCACCCTTAATAAGTTCCCCTTTAATTTTCCACCCTTAAGAAGTTTCCCTTCATGTTGCAACCTTAAGAAGTTCCCCTTCATGTTCCACCCTTAATGCATTTCCCTTTCATGTTCCACCCTTAATAAGTTCCCCCTTCATGTTTCACCCTTAATAAGTTCCCTATTATGTTCCAACCTTAAGAAGTTCCCCCATCATGTTACACCCTTAATATGTTCCCCCTTCATATTCCACCCTTAAGAAGTTCCCCTTCATGTCCCACCCTTCAGAAGTTCCCCCTTCATGTTCCACCATTAAGGAGTTCCCCTTCATGTTCCACCCTTAATAAGTTCCCCCTTCATGTTCCAACCTTGATAAGTTACCCCTTCACACTCCACCCTTAATAAGTTCCCCCTTCACATTCCGCCCTTAAGAAGTTCACCCTTTATGTTCCAACGTTAATAAGTTCCCCCTTCATGTAAAAGTCTTAAGAAGTTCCCCTTCATGTTCCAACTTTAATAGGACCCACCTTCATGTTCCACCCTTAATAAGTTCCCCGTTCATATTCCAACCATAATAAGTTCCCCTGTCACATTCCCCTAAAAATGTTCCCCTTCGTATTCCACCCTTAAGAGGTTCCCCTTCATGTTCCACCCTTAAGGAGTTCCCCCTTCATGTTCCAACCTTAATAATTTCCCCCTTCATGTTCCACCCTTCGTAAATTTCCCCTTCACGTTCCACATTTAAGAAGTTCCCCCTTCATGTTCCACCCTTAATAAGTTTCCTCTTCACGTTCAACCCTTAAGAAGTTCACCCTTCATATTCCAACCTAAATAAGTTCCCCCTTCATGTTCCACCCTTAAGAAGTTCCCCTTCATGTTCCAACTTTAATAAGTTCCCCCTTCATGTTCCACCCCTTAAGTCCCCCCTTCATGTTTGACCCTTAATAAGTTCCCCTTTCATGGTTCAACCTTAAGAAGTTCCCCCTTCATGTTCCAACCTTAATAAGTTCCCCCTTCATGTTCCAACCTTAATAAGTTCCCCCCTTCATGTTCCAACCTTAAGAAGTTACCCCTTCATGTTCCAATCTTAATAAGTTCCCCTTCATGTTCCACCCTTAATACATTCGTTCCCCCTTCATGTTCCACCCTTAATAAGTTCCCCTTCATGTTCTAATCTTAATAAGTTCCCCCTCATGTTCCACCCTTAACACATTCCCCCTTCATGTTCCATCCTTAATAAGTTCCTCCTTCATGTTCCACCCTCAATAAGTTCCCCTTCATGTTCCAACCTAAATAAGTTCCCCTGCATGTTTCACCCTTAATAAGTTTCCCCTTCATGTTCCACCCTTAATAAGCTCCCACTTCATGTTCCACACTTAATAAGTTCCCCTTCATGTTCCACCCTTAAGAAATTCCCCCTTCATGTCCCACCCATAATAAGTTCCTTCTTTATGGTCTAACCTTAATAAGTTCCCCCTTCATGTCCCGCCCTTAAAAAGTTCCCCCATCACGTTCCACCCTTAATAAGTTCCTCCTTCATGTTCAGACCCTAAAAAGTTCCCCCTTCACGTTCCACCCTTAATAAGTTCCCCATTCATGTTCCACCATTAAGAAGTTCCCCCCTCATGTTCCACCCTTAATAAGTTCCCCTTCATGTTCCACCCATAATAAGTTCCCCTTCATGTTCCAACCTTAATAAGTTCCCTCTTCATGTTCCACCCTTAATAAGTTCCCCCTTCATGTTCCACCATTAATAAGTTACCTCTTCATGTTCAACCCTTAATAAGTTCCCCTTTCATGTTCCACCATTAAGAAGTTCCCCCCTTCATGTTCCAACCTTAATTAGTTCCCCCTTCATGTTCCACCAGTAATAAGTTCCCCTTCATGTTCCACCATTAATAAGTTCCCCCTTCATGTTCAACCCTTAATGTTTCCCTTCATGTTCCAACCAGAATAAGTTCCCCCTTCATGTTCCACCCTTAATGTTTCCCTTCATGTTCCAACCAGAATAAGTTCCCCCTTCATGTTCCAACTTAATAAGCTCCCCCTTCACGTTCCACCATTAATAAATTTCCCCTTCATGTTCTACCCTAAATAAATTCCCTGTTCACGACCCAAACTTGATAAGTTCCCCCTTCATGTACCAACCTTAAGAAGTTACCATTCACATTCCAAGCTTAATAACTTTCCCCTTCATGTTCCGTCCTTAGTACACTCCCCATTCATGTTCCACCCTTAATAAGTTCCCCCTTCATGTTCCACCCCTAATAAGTTCCCCCTTCATGTTCCACCCTTAATTAGCTCCCCCTTCATGTTCCACCCTTAATAGGTTCCCCTACATGTTCCACCCTTAAGAAGTTCCCCCTTCATGTCCCACCCTTAATAAATTCCCCCTTCATGTTCCATCATTTATAAGTTTCCCCTTTATGTTTCAACCTGAATAAGTTCCCCCTTCATGTTCCACCCGTAATAAGTTCCCCCTTCACGTTCCACCCTTAATAAATTCCCACTTCATGTTCTACCCTTATAAGTTCCCCATTCATCATCCACCCTTAATAAGTTCCCCCTTCATGTTCCAACCTTTAGTACATTCCCTTTCATGTTCCAATCTTTAAGTTGCCCTTCATGTTCCACCCTTAGTACAGTTCCCCTTTCATGTTCCAACTTTCAGAAGTTCCCCTTCATGTTCCACCCTTAATAAGTTCCCCCTTCATGTTCCAACCTTGATAAGTTCCTCCTTCATGTTCCACCCTTAATAAGCTCCCCCTTCATGTTCCACCCTCAGTAAGTTCCCCCTTCATGTTCCACCCTTAATAAGCTCCCCCTTCATGTTCCACCATCAATAAGTTTCCCTTCATGTTCCACCCTTTAGAAGTTCCCCCTTCATGTTCCATCCTTAATAAGTTCCCCCTCATGTTCCAACCTTAATAAGTTCCCCCTTCATGTGCCACCCTTAATAAGTTTCCCCTTCATGTTTCACCCTTAATAATTCCCCATTCATGTTCCATCCTTAATAAGTTTCCCCTTCATGTTCCACACATAATAGGTTCCCCTTCATGTTCCACCCTTAAAATGTTCCCCCTCTCATGTTCCACTCTTATTAAATTCCTTCTTCATGTTCAGACCTTGAAAAGTTCCCTCTTCACTTTCCATCCTTAATAAGTTCCCCCTTCACGTTCCATCCTTAATACATTTCCCCTTCATTTTCCACCCTTAATACCTTCCCCCTTTATGTTCTACCCTTAACAAGTTCTCCCCTTCATGTTCCACCCTTATGTTCCCCCTTCAATTTCCACCCTAATTACATTTCCCCCTTCATGTTCCACCCTTAATATGTTCCCCTTTCATTTTCCACCTTTAATACATTTCCCCTTCATTTTCCTCCCTTAATACATTCCCCTTTCATGTTCCACCCTTAATACATTCCCCCTTCATTTTCCACCCTTAGTACATTCCCCCCTTCATTTTCCACCCTTAATACATTCCCTCTTCATTTTTCACCCATAATGTGTTCCCCTTTCATGTTCCACCTTAATACATTCCCCCTTCATGTTCCACCCTTAATACATTCCCCCTTCATTTTCCACCCTTAATACATTCCCCTTCATTTTCCACCCTTAATACATTCCCCCTTCATGTTCACGGGAAGGGTAGACTGGGGAAGATTGAATGGGGAAGTGAAGAGGGGGGAAGGGCTAAGGGGGAGGAGGAAAGGATACGGGAGAGGGGGAAGGGATAAGGGGAGGTAGAAGGAATAAGGGAGAGGGGAGAGGGATGGGAAGAGAGTAAGGGGGAGGGGATTATCGTTTTTCCATGAAGGAGTTGACATCGTGGGGAGAGGGGATGTGTTTAGGGACCACCCTGCTTAAACCGGTTTTTCGGGGCAGGGAAGTGAAGTGAGAGGAATGGGGACGCGCGCGCGCGCAGAAATACCTTTAAGGAAATTAATATAATAGACAGATATGTATATGTGCGTGTGCATGCGTACGCGCGTTTGATAATCACCGCAACACGTGATTTCAAGATGCTAATTACTGTAATTTAACTGCTCCTTCCTTTTCATAAATTGTAAATCTTTTTTGCAACCGTCTGCATGTTCGTTTGTACTGTCAACTTAGCATATATATTAAAATATAAATTTCTACCTCTGTGTATCATTCCTCTGGATGATGTATCGGAAAACTTAATATGGAACCGGCCAAGATTTACGTCCTCTTTCGTTTTTCCAATAAGTCATCATCATTTCTTCTGTAGAGCAATTCGCCCAAAATATTTGGCGTTTTCTGCCCATCTTTTTCCCTTACTGAGGTGGATAATGGCTCGCTGGAGAATACAGTAATTACTGAACAGTGTTTTTCAAAGAGGAATCATTTTGAAATTTCACGAAAAAATGTCGAAACATTATTTGTTTTTCTCATTCCCCGTTAATTCTTTCACATCTTGTTATCAGACTAAGTTTTTCATTGTCGAAAGGGTTCCATGAAATCATTTTATTCCTAAAGACGGTGTTTGTGCACAGTGCATTACTGCGTAGCCGTTTAATGAGTATTACTGCTGCCTAAAGACTGTAGCCCATCAACAGAACTTCTTATATGAAAAAAACTTTGCAGAATATTAATGAATATAAATTGATTAATGAAATCGACTTAATTTTAAATATTGTTACGCGAATTATGAGAAAGAGGAAAGCCATTAAGTGTTTAATAATATTTATGGAATCGGTCTGTTGATAAGTTTCTTATACATATATAAGACTGTTCTCAGGAGACTTTACTGAAGTCACGATAAAGTGAAAGAAAGTTCTATAAAACGAACGTATTAGCACTGCTTGAATTAGGACTGTTCCCAGTGAGATGTTAGTGTTTTGTACACCTGTTCTCATCCTGTGAGGCGTTGCGTCAGTCAACTGTACATACTTGGTAATGAATTCTATGCAAGTATTTAGAAGGAACGCTATCTGAACGAAATCAGTTTCTCTTCCCAAGGCTGTGTTGCCAACAAAGATAACTTGTTTGCTTCGCCTGCAGAGACTTGGTAATTAGGCATTAAGAAAATGTGACTTCATGTAATGTCTGGGGTATATATAGGATTACTACTGTATTTCATATTTTTCCTTGCACTGTTTTGGCGTAATTTGTCGTGCCTAACATGATCAATTTTCTTCATGCTACCATAGTCCCTCTTTTATAGTACTTATGAATTTTTCATAGATTCTTATGTTCCTAATTTTATTGTTTCTTCAAAAACTGCAAAGGCTTCGTTTAATCGTTTTGTCTTTAATGCAGTTTCCTAAGACTACTGCAGTTCCAGAACTACACTCATAGAGTATATACAGCCTTAGACAGGTAGACGAAAAGTCCCCGTGAATGTAATTTTTAATAATTTTTTTTTTTTTATCCACTAAAGTAAGATCAACTAAGAAGTGAATCTTGAGCTCTCTTTGATCTTGTGTCTCCAGAGACTTTGGTTCTCGGTAATTTCTTCCCAATCACATACTTTGCATGCACACAGGATGTATTTCACAGTCTAGGGTGGAGCAAAGGAGCTTCTCAACCACGGATTTTACTTCTTTCTTCAGTCACCAGCTAGAGGGCTGTGGAAGGTATTTAACTGCTTAATGCCTTATTTTCATGTGGAGGTAAAGTGACAAGTGGATAAAAACAGTTTAGTAAACGATAGAATGCTTTGGAAAATCTCTTAACTTTAAAAAACAAGTCATTTTAATACTAGGTGGTGCCCTAGATTCTGAGGTTATGCAGTCTTATT
>NC_089763.1:46271968-46276968 GCF_040412425.1 Macrobrachium rosenbergii | reverse complement strand
TTATTACGTTTATCACCTTGATAAAATCAAACATGATAAAATTAAAATCTGAATTTCGTTTTGCGAGACTGATCTTAGGAGAGACAGTAGCCTATCAGTTAAAGGCCTATTTGCAGTTTCCTTCGCAGAACAGCAAAAGTTATTTTTGTCTCAGATACTTTGCCCTAATTCCTTCATAAGCAGCTCAAGGAGACCACCGAGTCCCATTTCAAAAGGCTTATGCTAAGGATCTTGTGTTCAAGAAGTTGGACAGCAAAGCAGGAAGAGGGCAAAAGAAACGGATGAGAAATAAAAGGGCAAAAGCAGTGCGGCTGAGGGCGAAAGGACACAGCACAGACCCTTCACTTTAGAATTGTTCAGTTCATTACTTGTATGGGTGACCAGCTACCTAATACACTCCTGTGACGATATGAGTGGTCACGGTCATGGAGATAGACACCTCATCGCAAGAATCCATGCTTATAGCAGCATTCCTCGGGAGTCTGGTGTGAGTCGCAATGGTTCACAAAGTCAGGAGAAACCTTGCCATGTTTAGTGGTTTCCGCTTAAGAACAAAATAGGATAAAAAAGCAAAACAGGAAGGTTGGGGGAAATACCGGAAACGAAAGCATTTCTTACATGACTGTGTTTATCTTCACTTTTTTTGGTGGCATGTTTGTTTACCTGTTTTCTGAGTTTTATAACTATATAGTGTCTTGATATTTGGGAGTCGTTGAATATACATATATGTGCACTATGAATAATGTTAATAATGAGATCATGATAATGGTGAAAAATCGAGAATAGTGTAGCAAATGATTCCAAACTATTTCCTGATCTGGTCTTTGTGCCGTATGAATCATATCATAACAAAGATTATATCAAATGACTGTTTCCAATGGCATTCATCAACTTAATCACTTGCTCTGTGTGTTTGTGCGTGCGCGCGCGTCTGTGTGTACTGTCTCTGAATTTCCACAGCAAAATAAATTGAGCTTTAACTGGAAACAATAAACTGCGCTTTTTCTAGAAACAGAATTACTTGGCAAAAAATTATGCAATGGTGGGACTTTCACACCCGCGAGACTGTAATTCCCCTGAGCGAAATATTGGGGGGATTTCGGAGAAATAGCATGCGCAAGGATTTGGAACCATGTCAGATCCAAGGTACAAAGACAACCTGTTTATTTTTTTTTTTTTGGACCTTGGTTAGATCATTGCGATATGATGGGTGTAGCGAAGCTTCTGTTTTGCCGGAAAAGAATAACACTCAGCAGAGACGTGGTCGTTTCTTGGACTTTGTCTGGTGATGAGCTGTTGCTTGTAGGAAAAATCCATACGCTAAGACTTACCCCGTAAGGCTTCAGAATCCCAAACATCTTCTTCTTCTTCCTCTTCTTCATCTTCTTCTTCTTCTTCTTCTTCTTCTTCTTCTTCTTCTTCTTCTTATTATTATTATTATTATTATTATTATTATTATTATTATTATTATTTAAGAGATGAACCATATTCTATGGAAAAAGCCCAGAAGGGCCATTGACTTGAAATTCAGGCTTCCAAAGAATATGGCGTTCATTTGAAAAAAGTAACAGAAGATAACAGGATATACAGAAAGAGAAGATTAGTTATCAGAAAAAAATTAAGTTCCTAATAAATAAATAGATAAAAATGTAAATAAATTATGAAATAAAGGAGAATTGCTTTAGGGTAGTAATGCATTCCACCTTTTGAGGTTCCAATGGAGGCTTAAGACTGGGGAAGGATTTTCACTTCGTTCAGATCTTCTGGAAAGCTGTCTGAGTCGAACAGTGTCGTATGAAGTAAGTTTTCTACCAAGGATGCAGTGCGAATTATCAACAACTTTAAATTTGGATTAAGTAGTGGGACCAACACACAAAATTGAATTTGATGCAATTTCAAATATGGTTAACTTCAACAAAAGGGTTGGGGGTGACAGGTATACCAGATTTGTACAAAAATAATGATTTGGTGAAAACTGATACTTACAATGAACATAAATGTTAAGGCAAGGGACAGATACAACCGAAGACGTGAGAAAGACTTTAAGTTTGAGACTTTGGATTTTGTTTTGATAATGAACACACTATTAACAAGAATCTCTCATTGCTCTACCGCCCACCACTCCACCCAGCCGTAAATTTCCTTGATTTGTCCGGGGATCAGCTGTTGATGCTTGTGGGGAAAATTCCCCACGACGGCACTTAAAAGCTTCAGAATATCAAGATTTTACAGAATAAAGGCTTCAGGGAGGGGATGAATTTTCTCTGCGCTCAGATATTCTTCAAGAAAGCTTTGTCTGAATCGAACGATGCTCAGCCTTCGGTTCTGAGATTGCCGTATCTGTCTAATTCCACTTCCTGTCTGATGTTTGCGGCAATGTTTTGTTTATTTTGCTGATGCGGTTAATACGTGTTTTTATTATGAGCCTTCTTTTCAATACACAAACTTAGACATTTTTATGTTGCATTGACTTTTTGTCGCAGAACCTCCCGTGACCATCTGGGTCAATGGGAGTTTGTGGGGGATGGGAGGAGGAGACTAGTACATGAGCAAGGGGGTAGTAACCTCACCCCACATCCAAACGAAGAGGTTTGTGCGAATGGCAATGAGACTCATTGAGGCCCGGAAGCCACGAGCAGAGTTTCTGTGCTAGTTTAGGATATGCCTGCAAACGGAAAAACTGTCTTGCTCTAGCAGACAAGTCAAAGGACGCGAAACACGGAAGAAGTAAAAAAATTTCTATTCTAATTCACCCTAATTTAACCTAACTTAATAATAATAATAATAATAATAATATTATTATTATTATTATTATTATATTATAATATTATTATTATTATTATTATTATTATTATTATTATTATTATTATAAACCACCAATGAATACGACGCAGGAGGCATCGCTCCTACCCATGAATTTAAGAAGAGTAATGCAGAACACCCACCAAATCCAACGAATACCTGAAAACGACAACCCCGAGAATGGAGATGCCCCTGATGAGCGAGGCGCCCTTCGAGACAATCCCACGACTACGACAGAAAGAGTAGATAATGACATCATTCATCCTCAGCCCAATAGCAGCCAAACTACCGATGATGTCAGCCGGCATGACATCACGCAACGGCAGGCCAATGGGAACGCTGGAATGAATGATATTCCCAGGTTGCGAAGATCTGTCAGGATCGAGCTTCGCCGCAGAAATTTGGCTTGAAGTTCGCCGACTGCAACCAATCAGAATTCGCCGTCCATGACCCCCCGCTGAAGCCCGTGTATAAGTTTAGAAGGACCTATGCAATCTGCCAGTCCTCTACTAGCTCCCGCTGGAGAATGACAGAAAAGTCTGTCGAAACGTCGCGGCAACAGTTGTATAGAACTAACTGTATAGAATATATAAAGAAGCAGAATCCAGATTTTGACTTTTCCCCCATGAAATGACAAATATAGGCGAGCTGTTAGCACGCACCTCCACTGAAGAGAAGTCCGCAATAAGGAAAATAGAAAATGTCTTCTACAAAATAAATGCAGCTGAAGCAGCAATAATATTCAATAGAACCTGTTTAAAAGAGTGTCTGCTGCCATATTATTATTTCTATTATTATTATTATTATTATTATTATTATTATTATTATTATTATTATTATTATTATGCTTTTATTTGCACATTTTAGTTTGCAGTGGGTATTCAATTTATTTTATAAAATAGATACGAATATAATAAGTCATCAAACGATACAATACAGAAATAAAATATAAACAGTTTTTCTCAAGGGGGAGATAGTCCAATGGAACAAGACCAAATGGGGTCTTTGATAAAAAAACTTATTCTAAAACCATGTACAAATTAATTCTGAACAAAGTGTTTGAAGTCCGAAGTTGTAAGTCCACATACTAAATAAACATACATTATGAAGTACATCTGGGACAATGAACTGTTATCTCCTGTAATTAAATAAAAGACTAAAGTTATAACCGATAACTATTTAAAAGAAATCCGAATCATATCACAAACTTCGGTCAAAACATTTTTACGTAAAAATGCTCTCCAACGTACTTTTTTTTTTCATCTCCCTCCCACAACCTGAAGCAGTGCAGTTACTCATCCCAAATCTTATTATTTATACTTTTTCTTGCTAACTGTTGGCATGAAAAAGGAAGTACAGTATTGTCAGGTGCAGATAATTAATACGTCCTATCATTTGACGGACCATAGAATGAGCTTATCACAACGAAAAAATAATATAATACGTGACACGTGATGCCGATATGCAAGTTTATCAGCTGGATGTTTCTAAATCTACAGATAAGGTACAAAAACATTCTCTCTCTCTCTCTCTCTCTCTCTCTCTCTCTCTCTCTCTCTCTCTCTCTCTCTCTGTACGTCTTGTAACCGGGTCGCTATCTGACAACTTATCAGTTTCAATTTTTTTTTTTTGTGAATCATCATTATAACGAAAACCATATGGAGCATTTACCACCCCCGTGTTGACAGCACATTAAAAGCGATGACTTGACACGTTAGCCCTTAATCTCGTATACAGTTATCGCCGCAAAAAAAAAAAAAAAAAAAAAAGAATCTCCTATTGGGACTGTTCTTTGGTCAGGTTTAAGGATGACCATTCTTCTTCTTCTTCTTCTTCTCCTTCTTCTTCTTCTTCTTCTTCTTCTTCTTCTTCTTGGCGAAGAAAAGAGGACCTTAGAGGAAAAAGAGGCAGGAAAACTGTGATGTGTTTGCCATCCTACGCAAGAGGGGCTAATAGTTATTCTCCAGCCAGCAATGTTTGGCTTCAAGGAGAGCAAGGCATAGACTCGATTCCATGGTGCATTCGGTTTGCCTTAGTTGCTCCTAAACAATGGATGATGTACCTGGCTTTTTGTCGACTGTTGTGAGTGACCAGTGCCCGTCAAAAAGTGACTCATCATACCATGACTGAAGAACAATGAATACAATCAAAACAAAAAGTAAAGCTATTCGTTAGTCTGGAGCCCTATGCAAAAGTGC